>NC_053476.1:4020013-4135789 GCF_015227805.2 Hirundo rustica | reverse complement strand
GGGTCGGACCCGTGGTGCGGGGATCGTCCCGGGATGTCCCCTGTCACCTCTGGGGGTGTCACCGTCCCGCGTGTCCCCGCTCCCGGGCATCGTCCCGCTGATCCCGGCAACAAAACCCCCGCAGAGGGACTGGGCCAAGGGTTGCACCAGCTGGGGGTGCCACTCTGAAGGCCTCAAAGTGTCCCCAGAATGTCCCCAAAGTGTCCCCCAAACCCCGCAGTCCCCGCAGCTCCCTCCAGCCCAGCCCCCCGGCAGGCTCCTGCCTCTGCCGTGGAAGGACGCGGCAGGAATTTGGCTTCTGGGCACCGAGGGGAAACTCGGCGGTAATTTTCTTACTCAATGGCATCGTTCCTGTTTTCATTATTAAAATGAGCGCGAGGGCACCGGGCACCCGCGGGCTCTAAATTTGGTCTCAGGGAAAACAAAAATACAGCCCCCACCCCTGAGGAATTTGCATCTCGCTGCTGCTCGAAGGCAGAGCGGTGACGAGCGGTTCATGGAGGCATGAATTACAAACCGCAGGGCCCCCGGCCCTGCCCGGCCACCTGCCACCCACCCGGGGGACCCCCCGGCCCGGGGCCGCATCCGCCGCCCCACCTGCGGCCAGCGCCGGCTGGGAGGGACGGAGCCGCGTCCCCGCTTCTCCCCCGCTCCGTACGGCGCTGGGAGCTTTCCCAACCCCCCCACCTTGCAAAGCCCCCTCCTGCCGCACCGTCAGGCCACCCCCCAAGCGCTTTTTCCGCCCCCCCCCCCATCCCGCCCCGTGGGGTGTCCCCCGGCCACCAAGAGCGTCCTGTGAGTCACAGCGGGCTGGGGAAATCGAGTCACGGGCGGGCAACAGGCGGAGCCCGTGGTGGGTTTGGGGGGGCTCAGCTCCCCCTCCCCGTGCAGGGTCCCGGCTCCTCGTGCTGCACCCCGGAGTTGTCACCCTCCTCTTCCTGCCCCAAACCACCCCGCGCTGGGGGGCGGGCGCTGCGCCCCACCCCGGGCAGCCCCGCTCCGGGGATCGGAGGGAAGGAGGGGAGCGGGGGCGGGTCGTGGCGAGCCCGTTCCCCTTGGAGGACTCTCGAACCCCTGCCCGGCTCCGGAGCAGCGCTGGGAGGATGCTCAGCCCCGCCGCACCTGGCGGGAAAAGGGGGCACCCAAGGGTGACAGGAGTGGGCGTCCCTTCGCCAGCGCCGCCAGGGCCAGGCCTGGGCCGGCCGGGGGTGACAATTCGGTGGCAGCTCGGCACAGCGGGGAGGGAAGGGTGGGTCAGCGGCCCGGGGAGGGCGAGCAGACGGCTCCTTAATCTCGGGGAAGGAAGCGGCTCTGGTTACGGAGCTGCCCTCGGTGTAAAAGGAGAGCGACAGGAAGAAAAGTCATTAACATCGTTCCAGCCGCTGCCATCCAAAACCCTCCTGGTGCTGAGCCCCGGGCCCCCCGGGCCCCTGCCGCTGTCTCTGCGCCCCCGGGGAGCGCTGGTGGCACCGGGGGTCCCGCCAGCAGATCCCCCCCGGAATGCCCCAGGGTCCCTGGGCCCTCCCGCGGGACAGCTCCTGTCCCCTCTCCCCCGGAGACCCATCCGTGCCTCGGCTCCGGTGCCTCCTCCTCTTCCTCACCCCGGCCATGGCAGCGGGGGCAGCTGCGGGGGCGGCTTCCCACCGTGTCAGCGGCTCAGTGACACCGAGTTCGGCCGTCACCGTGTCCTGGGAGGGGATCGGTGTCCGCGTGGGTGTGCGAGGGGGGATGAGGGGACTCGAGTGTGCGAGGGGCCGTGGGTGCGAGGGGTGTGAGAGGGGGCCGGGGGGTGTCTGCGTGTGCCAGGCCCCAGCCACGGGTGTGCAAAGGACGCAGCTGTGCCCGTGTGCGCGCATCAGGCCGCCACCGTGCGCGGCTCGGGGGGTCCGCGGGTCCCCCCCCCCCCCGCGCCGGGCCGGGTCCGTTTCACCCCCCTGCCGCCGTCCCCGGCCCCTCGCCCCGCTCCTGTACGAGGCGATTTTCTTCAGCCGGAGCCGCGTCCTCGGCGGAGAGCCGCGGCTCCCTGGGGAGCGCCGGGGGGCTGCAGCCCCTGTCCGGCCGGCTTAGCGTGACGGGGGCGCGGGGGGCTCCGGGCCGGCGCCCCCGGCCCTTCCTCTTCGTCAGCGGGAGGCGAAGGCCGGGGAGTGATGTGCGCTGCCCGGGCGGGGGGACGGCGGGCGAGACACGGGCTACAGCTTCTGACAACGCGCGGGCCCCGCGGGCACCAGCGTGTGCGGGATCGCCCGCCCCGCTGCCAGCCCCCTCCGAGAAGTCCCCCCCCGCGGTCGGGGACCCGGCCAGGGGAGGGGTCCCGGGAGCGTGGGGACACGGGTGACGCGGGGACACGGCGGGGCTGGACCCCTCTGCGGTGGGGATGAGGATGGTCCTGCCCGCCGGGAGGGGTGGGGGTGTGGATGCTGCCCCGCGGGTACCGGTCCTGCCCCACTGAGATCGATCCTGACCCACTGGGACCAATCCTGACCCACTGCGATCAATCCTGACCCACTGGGACCAATCCTGAACCACTGGGATCAATCCTGAACCACTGCGATCAATCCTGACCCACTGGGATCAATCCTGAACCACTGCGATCAATCCTGACCCACTGAAACCAATCCTGACCCACTGGAACCAATCCTGACCCACTGGGATCAATCCTGAACCACTGCGATCAATCCTGAACCACTGGGATCAATCCTGACCCACTGGGATCAATCCTGCCCAGATCCCATCCTGCTCCACAGGATCCCTTCATCGCCTGCACAGCCCCATCCCACTCTGTGGGGTCCCGCCCTGCTCTGATCATCCCCAGCAGGGTCCATTCCTGTCCCCTCCAATCCCATTCCCGTCCCTCCAATCCCATTCCCGTCCCTCCAGTCCCATTCCCGTCCCTCCAATCCCATTCCTGCCCCTCCAATCCCATTCCCGTCCCTCCAGTCCCATTCCCGTCCCGCCAGTCCCATTCCCGTCCCGCCAGTCCCGGAGCTCCCGGTGCTCCCGGAGGCTCCGGTGCTGCCCCGGGGAGCGGCGGGGACGGGCACGGGCGCTCGGAGCGTGCCAAGCGGCAGAGCCGGGAGTTAAAAATACCCGTGGGGGCCCTGCCGACGGAAGTGGAGGTGTCGGCACCGGCTGCTCGGGCCCAGGGGGGGCCGGACTCGGGTGTCCCGGCCCCCGCCAGCGACCCTCGTACCCAGAACCGCGACCCCACCCAGGCGGGCGGCAGCAGCGGCGCTCGCCGGGTTCTGACAACCACCCCCCAAAAAACCCCAAAACCACGGAGCAGGATGAACATCCTGGTCCCCCTCACCCCGGGGGGGGTCACCCCCAGCCCGGCCTGCGCCCCCCGCCACCGCCGCGGCGACGGCGAGGGGGCTTTGGGGAAATGCGAAGTGACAAATGACGCCCCGCGCGCGTTAATTGATGTGACGCGGGGCTGACACCGCGGCCGCAGCCGGGGCCGGCGAGCGGGAAGAGGGAGGAAAGGAGGAGAGGAATAATGATAGTAATAATAATAATAATAATAATAATAAACCCAGAACAAATCCCAATCAAATGTTAAAAATAGGTCACGGGGAAGGAGCAGGAGCCGGTTTCATTTCAGCCGCGGGTTAAAAGGAGCCGCCCGCGGGTCCGGCGGCACCGCGAGAGCCCGGACGGCGGCGGGGGGAGACGGAAAGGAGGGAGGGGGCGATGGAGGTGATGGGGATGGGACAGACCCCCCACACCATGAGCCTCTGCCAAGGCCGTGGGACCCCAGCCCCAAATCCCACCCTCCTGGCACCCGGCTGCTGCCCCCCAGCAGGGCCGGACCGTCCCCAAAGCGCGGCTGTCGCAGCCCCCGGGGGGCTCCGGGACACCCCCGGTTTTCCCGTGGAGGATCGGGGCGGGATCCATCCGGGAGCAGCGCTGGGCCGTGACCCCGCCAGGGTGTCCCGGTGCTGGGGGGGCCCCGCGGCGGCCGCAGCCGCGGTCCCGGAGGGTCACCGGCAGTTCAGGCTGCCGCTGCCCGTGTCCCCGGGGCTCCCGGCGGCTGCCGCGCTTTGGGCCGGGGGCCGGAGCGGGGCCAGCCGCGGGTCACGGCCCCGGTGTCCCCGTGGCCGCGGTGACCCGCAGCAAGAGCTGAGGAGCAGCTCCCTGCGGACACGGCAGCCACGGGGCCGCCGCCGCGCCTGGCCGCCACCGCCGCTGTCCCCGAGAGCCACGCGGGGACCGGGGGACAGCATCACCCCTGCGTCCCACCCTGGTGACAACAGCGGGCGGGGGCTGCCGGGACACGGAGCGATTTGGGGAGGGGGGTGTGCTCCTTTCCACCATCCCCCCCCCTTTGGATGCTCGATCCGGGTGACCCCGAGTTTAACCCCACTTACGGCTCCGGCAGACGCTGCCCCGGACGCAGATGGGTTGTGACAGCCGAGAAGTTTCCCCCGGCGGGCGCTGGCGAGGCGCTGGCCCTGGCGAGGAGCGCAGGGGGGGTCCGTGAGCCCCCGTGTCACGGCGCGTTGGCTCCGTCACCTCCCCGCAGCGAGGCGGCCCGTGGGTCCCCGAGGGGCCCGGTGGCGCTTGTCTCTCCTCCGCAGCCGTGATGGAGCTGGGCACATGGCAGCCGGGGCTGCGTTTGCGTTGTGTTCGCGTTGTGTTTGTGTTGTGTCTGTGTCCCCCCTCCCCTCCAGCGCTGTCATTTGAGGCCGCGGCCCCCCGCGATGGATGGGCGCAGGGATGGGGACACGGCGGATCCCACGGCGGGGATCGGCGACACCGCGGTGGCTCGGCCAGGAGGAGACACGGAGCCGCCTCTCCCAGCCCTGGGATGTCCTGGGTGTGAAGGGCGGGAGGTGCCCGGGCGCTCCGGGTGCCACCAGCGCTGTCCCCCGCCCTCCCCACGTGTCTGCCCAGGAGGAGCATCTGCCAGAGGTCAGGAGCTGCTGGCACAAGTGACAGCAGGGGACGGGGACAGGGACAGGCCGAACAAGAGGGGGGATGCAAGGAGCAGCCCCACTCGGGGTGCAGGTACCCCAGGGTGGGGCAGGGACGGGATTCAGGCACCTGGGAGTGATGTGGGCACCCAGGGGTGATGGTGACACCTGGAATGCAGCTGGATACAGGGACCCAGGGGTGACGGTGACACCTGGAACGCAGCTGGATACAGGGATGGGACCCACTACCCTGCTGGATACAGGTGCCCAGGGGTGCCCAGGGGACCCTGGGGTGATGCTGGCACCAGGGCGATGCTGGCACTGCCTATCCAGCCCAGACACAGGTACCCAGAGGTGATAGTGGCACCAGGACCCCCAGTTAGATGAAGGTGCCCAGGGGTGACGAGGGGACCCTGGGGTGACAGTGGCACCAGGGTGATGCTGGCACTGCCTATCCAGCCTGGACACAGCCACCCTGGGCTGACGCTGGCCCCAGGCACCCAGCTGGATGAGGCACCTGGGCTCCCCTCAGTGCGGTGCGGGCACCCTTGGGTGGCTCGGGGAGATGCAGGCACCCCCGGGAAGGGGCCGAGCTGCCAGGCTGAAGCAGCAGCAGCAGCGCCGCGGAGCCAAAGGCGCTGTCCCCAAGGGGTGGCACAGGCGCTGCGGTGCCAGCCGGGCTCCCTCCCCTCCTTCAGGGCAGCCCGTCCATTTCTTATAAACGCCTCTGGCACGGCTCCCCCGTGACACGGCAGCTCTGGGGCTTTGTGGTTAAACCCCAGGGCTCCGGCTTTGAGTCACACCGGATCCCCGGCACTGAGGGGCCTTTCGGGGCGCCCACGGCTGGAAAGAAACGCTCACCCGGGCAGGAGAACCGGGCGCTTCCTCGCAGAGCCGTTTCCTATAAACCCCGACGGAAGGGACGCGGCGACGAGCTGCCGCCGTGTCCCCCTGAGCCGAGCTGGGGGGTCCCTGGAGCCCCCCCGGGATTGCCTGCTTTGTCGGGGTGGGGTTGGGGCTCGCAGGCGATCCCTTTGGCCGGGAATGAGATTCCAAGGCGTCAGAGGATCCCCTCTGTGCCACACCTGCAGCCAGGGCAGTGCCATCCCCGCGTGGAGCCGGATCCGAACTCCCAGCACGGCGCCAGGAGCATCCTCGGTCCCCGTGTCCCTCCCGGCCGCAGGGGACAGCGGGACCAGAGCAGCGAGAATCGTTTGGGTTTTTTCCCCTAAATGATAAAGGCACCGAGAAAAGGGGGAAAAACGAAGCAAAACCCAAAAAACCCCCCCCTCCCAACCCAACTGAAAGCTGGAAAAAGAAACCTTAAAGGTGCCCAGAATAAGAAGGGGTTTTGCTGGGAAAAACGATGAAATTAAATTGTGGCCTGGGAAAGGGCGAGGTGTGACCCACGGGGGGATATTGGGGACATTGAGGACACAAAGCCAGGTGTGTCACCACCCCACAGCCGGCAGGGAGGGTGCTGCACACCCACGGGTGGCCCTGGGGACAGTGCCCGGTGACATTCCCGCAGGGATGCTCCCACTGCCCTCGGGACAGGCGGGAGGTGACAGACCCCAGCCCCCTCAGCCCACCCCTCCCACGGCTGAGGCAGGCCTGGCTCGCCCCTTGTCACCGCAGCCGGGCCACCAGGGGGACCTGGTGGCACCAGCCACACTCGGGACCTCACCAAGTGCCACCAAACGCCACCTTGTCCCCTGGCCCGGAGCGTGGGGACTGCGGGGACACATCCCCGCAGCACCCTTGGGCCATCGCAGCCGGGCGGGGCGGCAGGGTGCCTTTGGGGACAGCGTGGGGGTGGCGGCAGGGTGGCTTTGGGGACAGCGTGGGGGTGGTGGCAGGGTGGCTTTGGGGACAGCGTGGGGGTGACGGCAGGGTGCCTTTGGGGACAGCGTGGGGGTGCTGGGGTGGTCCCCACGGGTGACAGAGGGCGTGGCCGCGCCCTCACCCTGCTGGCGGCAGGTGACAAAACGCCCACCACGAGCACCCCGGGACGCCCCCAGGAGCAGGGGCAGCCCCTCGGGGTGCTGGGACCCCCAGACCCACGCGAGCATCGCGGGGACGCTGCTGCCCCTGCTCCTGGAGCTCCTCCAGCAGGGAGGGACGGTGGTTTTGGGGGGCTCGGGGGGGGTCCCGGGGGGAGCCCCGCCGGTGCTGAGTCAGCAGCAGCCGCCCCCGGGGGGAAGCGGGGCCGGGGTGAGTAACGGCAGCCGCCGCTTGGCATTTATCACGTGATTTCAAAAAAACCCAAATAAATAAAGGGAAAAAAAAAAAAAAATCAAAAACAGGAGGGGAAAAGGAGGGAGGAGGGAGAAGGTGGGAGCCGGGCACCCCCTGACCCCCTGCGCCTCCATCCCAGCGCGCTCCCAGTCCCAGCTGGGAGGAGGAGCCCGCTCACAGCTCTTTGGGGGACCCTTCCCCGCAGCATCACGTCCCCATGGAGGGGTCACCGCGTCCCCCCCGCGCTCCCTCCGGCCCCCCTGGAGCTGCCGGTGCCCACCGAGGGGGGCGGATGGTGGGCAGGGGCTGCTCTTCCTGCCCCGAGCCCCGGCAGACGAGGAGATGAGGCGGCGATAAGGGCACGGAGCTTTTATCTCCTTCGCACCATCGCCCCGCGGCACTGGGAACCGCCTTCGCACCCTGCCCGGGGCCGGGCTCAGCTCGGCGAGTCGGGTCGGGACCCCTCCCCCAGCAGCCCCCTGGAGCTCCCCGGTGCCCCCCGGAGCCTCCTGGAGCCCCCAGCAGCCCCCCAGGAGCCCCCCGGAGCTCCCCGGAGCCCCCCGGAGCCTCCCCGGTCATAGCCCGGCCCGTGGGGGCTCCGTGCCCAGCTGGGCTCTGCCAGCGCGGTAAAAACCCACCCGGGGGTCTCGCAGCGCTGGCCCGGCCCGCGGGAGGGGGGCTGTAGGATCTACAATAACACAGAGAAATCCCCGGTGCTGCTGGAAGGAGGGAGGGAAGGAAAATCCCCCTGCCCAGACCCTTCCCCAGGAGCGCCGGTTGGATGCCAGCCCGCCGTCCCAGCCCAGCCCAGCCCAGCCCAGCCCGGGTCCGGCCGCGCCGGGGTCTGCCCTTGTCCCTTCTGTCGCCACGAGCCCGGGGAGTTCGGTTCCGCTCCTCATTGTCCCGTTTTGTGTCACCCCGGAGCGGGGGCGCGGCAGCAGGACACCCCCCCCCCAAAACCCTGTCACACAAACCGCCCCAAACTCCTTCCCAACCCCATCCCCGGCGGGGGGGGCAGCTCCAGCTGGACCCCCCCCTCTCCATCCCCAGGCACCCCAAGAGAGGAGACGCTTTCCCCCCGCTCCGAGGCTCATTTCGGGCAGGTTTTATTGGAGTCGGTGGCGTCGCAGCGAGGGCGGGTCCCTCCTCCTCCCGGGGGTCCCGGCGTGGGGCGGGGGGTGTGCGCTGTGACACGGGGGGGGGACATGCAGCAGGGAGCGGTTCGGGGCGAGGGGGGACAGCGCTGTGGACCCCCCACCCCCCTCTCTCCCGGCGGCTTTGAGGTAGATCGAACGTGGGGGGGGACAGGACGGGGGTGACGGGGTGGGGGGCTCGGGGTGGGCAGCCCCCCGTTAAAGCGGGGGTGCGGATGGGGATGGGGGGGCTGCTGGGGGGCTGCGCTGTCCCCACGCCGCGCGGGGAGGGGGTCGGGGGAACCCCAGGGAGCCCAGTGCAATGTTGGGGGGGCGTGGGGAAGGGGGGGTGGTCCGCGCTGCTCCTCGGGGTTGGTTTCTCAGCAGCAGCGTTGTGGGGAGCGGGGAATGGGGGGGCCAGGGGGGGGGTGGGATTCGGGGGGTGCTTTTAATGTAAAAGAAGTGGGAAGGTGCTTGAACCGGCGGGACGAGGCAAAGGGGACCGAGAACGAGCAGCTGCCCCCCCCCCAGCACGACCCGACCCCTGAGCCCCCGGGCCGGGGAAGGGGCGGCCCCCTCCCCTCACCTGCTTCCTGCGGGGAGCCGGCCCCTCGCATCCTCCCTGAGATCAAGCAGCGACCCTCGAGGGTGGCAGGGGACACCCCCGGGACACAGCCGGGTCCCCTGCGGCCACCCCGCCCGGCACGGCGCCATGCTGGCACCCCGAGCCGAGCATCCGAACCCGGCACGGGGGGCGAGGAGCGGGGGCTCCGGGGGGGCTCCGGGGTGAGGAGGGCTGGGGGAGGCTCAGTCTTTTCCGTAGCTACTGAAGACTTGGAGGTATTTCGGGAGCCGGGGCGCTCCCGGTGTGTTTCCATGCAGCATCCAAAGGTGGGGAACGGGGCGGGGCCGGGCGAGGCTCAGATCTTGCTGTTCTCCAGGTGCGAGTCGATGTGTTTGACCAGGGCATCGTCCGGGTAGCCGATGGGGAAGGCCAGCTGGCACAGCGGGCAGCTCCGCACCTCCGAGTCCGCCGTCTCCAGCAGCAGCTGCGGGGGGCACGGAGCCGCGCTGAGACCCCCGCGCTGGCCGCGTCCCCTCTGCCACCACACCCCCCCGGATCCCTGCCCGCAGCCAGCCGGGTGACAAACGGGGAAACTGAGGCACGCCGCCTCGCTGCGGGCGTGCTGATGCCTCGAGTTTTAGCTTCTGGGGTTTTTTTCAGACTCTGCGCTGCCCAGGGGTGCGGCTCTGAGCTCACAGTCAGTGTCACAGCTCTCTGCACAGAACTAAACAAATCCTTTTCCTGCTGGAGACCAAGGACAACTCTGAGGCCCAAAAGTGCAAGCAAGGGTGGCTGGAGGGAGGAACAAGAAGGATGGGACCTCACAGCCTGGAGCTGGAACTGGACAATTAAACCCCAATTTGCAAATGGACCAAAACATATAAAAATATAAGACTTTGTGACCGGTCATCCATTTTGTGACAATTTTGGGTCCATTTTGGGACCATTTTGGGTCCACCTTGGGTGTAGCCCCGGCCAGGCCCTGTCCTGCCCAAGGTGTACCCTAAAGACCTTTCAATAAATAAATATCTCCTTCATTCTCCAGCTCTGTCCAGTCTCTATTCCAGCTCAGCCTTCCCAAAGCATCCGCACCACCTCGCTGGGGGCAGAGGGGTGTTTTCCCTCCATGCTCCACACCCCCAAAACCCACCCCAAAACCCCTCGGGGAGATTGAAGGGGGGGAGATTTCCTCCTTACATTGATGGAAGGCCAGGACTGGGCGTGCTCGGCCCGGGCGTAGGCGGCCGCCGTCCGGTGCACGGCGTCGGCGTCGGGCACGGGGAAGCCGGCGCAGAAGGAAGCGCAGCGGATGGCTCCGGCCTCGGGGCTGGGCGGGCTGGGCAGCGCCCACTCCTCCTCGTCCGACGACTGCTTCTCGAAGCGCACGTGCTCCTCGAAAGGCTCGTGGGCGCTCAGCGGCGCCCCGGCTCCCCCCAGATAAACCTCGCCGTAGGGCCGGTGCTTGGGCAGCGTGGAGGCTTCGGGCTGCAGCCAGAGCGAGCGGCTCTGCTGGTACAGGGCCACGTTGGTCACCTCCGAGTAGCTGCGGCGGCCCTGGAAGCCGGCCTTGATGTGGCGGCTGGAGGGTTTGGCGTAGCCCAGCTCCATCCTCTCTCCGGGCAGGCGGTGCGGGGACGCCGAGGCGGGCGACGGGCAGGGCGGAGGATGCGGCGCGGGCGAGCGGCGCTGCTGGGCCGGAGACTGGCTGGGCGGCGGCGCGGGCGAGCGGCGCTGCTGGGCCGGAGACTGGCAGGGGCCCGGGGCCGGAGAGCGGCGCTGCTGGGCCGGAGATTGGCTGGGGGGTCCCGGCGAGCGGCGTTGGAGAGCGGGGGATTGGCACTGGGAGCGTCCCGGAGGAACGGGCGAGGGGCACTGCGGGGCGGGCGAGCGGCGCTGCTGAGCCGGGGAGTGGCACTGGGACAGCGGGGAGTGGCGCTGGCCTGGCGAGGGGACAACGGGGGACGCGGGGGAAACGGCGACGGAGTTAGCTCGGGCGGGCTTGGGGAACGGGGAAGGAAGTGCGGGAAGTGTTGGGAAAGTGAGGGAAATGAATGTGGAGAATGCGGGAAATGTGGAAAAGGTGGAAAAGGTGGAAAATGTGCCTCAGCATCCTGGAGAGAGAGGGGGATACAGGTGTGGGGACCCCTGGAGGGATGGGAGATTCTGGGGGGATGCAGCCAGGGATGGATGGTCCCAGGGATGGATGGTCCCAGGGATGGATGGTCCAAGGGATGGATGGTCCCAGGGATGGATATTCCCAGGGATGGATGGTCCCAAGGATGGATATTCCCAGGGATGGGATGGTCCCAGGGATGGGATGTCCAAGGGATGGGATACTCCCAGGGATGGAGGTTGCTGGGGTGGGATCGTCCCAGGCTGCTCCTGGGGCCAATGCTCCCAGGGATGATGGATACTCTTGGGATGGGATTCTCCCAGGTTTGGATGCTCCCAGGCATGGATTTGGGGATGGGATACTCCCAGGGATGAATGTTCTTGGAATGGGATGCTCCCAGGTGTGGATGATCCCAAATACGGATGCCCTCAGCTATGGATACTCCCGGGATGGGACACTCCCTTGGTGCGGGACCCTCCCAGGGCTGGACACCCCTGGGGACCGATACCTGCAGGAGCTCATCCCCATCCCCTTTTCCCTGTCACCCACCCCGTTTTCCCGGTCACCCACCCCCTTTTCCCTGTCACCCACCCCCTTTTCCCTGTCACCCATCCCCTTTTCCCGGTCACCCACCCCCTTTTCCCGGTCACCCATCCCCTTTTCCTGGTCACCCATCCCCTTTTCCCTGTCACCCACCCCCTTTTCCCGGTCACCCATCCCCTTTTCCCGGTCACCCATCCCCTTTTCCCGGTCACCCATCCCCTTTTCCCTGTCACCCACCCCATTTTCCCGGTCACCCATCCCCTTTTCCCTGTCACCCATCCCCTTTTCCTGGTCACCCATCCCCTTTTCCCGGTCACCCACCCCCTTTTCCCGCTGTTTGTGCCCCCGGCGCTGCCCTTACCGCCGTTGAGGCTCTTTTCCTGCAGCAGCGCCCGCAGGATCTGGCTCTGCAGCGAGCTGAGGTTCCGCAGGCGGCACAGCTCCTCCGTCAGCTCCGTGTAGGCCAGCGCCAGGTTCACCCTGAGGAGCACAGGAAACCCGGGATCGATGGGATCCAGCTGGGGGGAAATCCTTGGGTAGGGATTAAATCCCATTAAATCCCTCAGCAGGGGTTAAATCCTTCAGCAGGGGTTAAATCCTTTTGTAGGGGGGAAATCCTTCGGTAGGGCTTGACCTATCCCTTGTCATTTTGGTCATTTTGGTTTTTTGGTTTTGCTTTGCCTTTAATAAACACAACTGAAAAATGTTTAGTGCTACTGCCTGGGATGGTGCTTCCAGCATTCCTGTGGGAAATTCCTAAGGAAATAATGACCCAGGGTAAAAAAAAAAAAAATAAAAAACACCTCAGGGTGTCTGAAGTTCCCTCTCTCCACCCCGGCCAACGCCACCAGATCCAGAGGACAATTCCCAAGGTGGGTCTCAGCCCCGCTGTCCCACCAGAACCAACTCAAAACCAACCCAAATTCACGTTTTTCTTCCCTCAAAAGGGAAAATTGCTGCGGCCGGGGCGGGACGGGTGCTGCAATCCCCCGCTGGCCGCGCTTGGAAGCGCTGCCAAAATCATCAGCTGTGCCCCGAGCGGGTGTCGCTTTCCGAGCCGGGATTCTCGAAGGGAGAGGAGCCCCGAGGGGCCCGGAGCTCGGCGCGGTCCCGCTGAGCCGTTGTGACACCGCGGGGAAGCGGAGCCGCCGCCCGTAACCGCGGCTGACAGCGCCGGGAACCCCGGGGGAGAGCGGCAGAGAGAGGTGGGAGAGCAGGAGGAGGAGGAGAAAGTGAGGAAAAGGATGAGGGGAAGGAGGGGAAAGGGTGTCGGGGGAAAGGAGGGAAAGGGTAGGGAGAGAGAGTGGGGGGAAAAAGAGAAAATTGGTGAAGGGGAAAAGGAAAAGGAGGGGAAGGAATGGAGGGAAAGGAGGAAAGGGAGGAAAAGAGAGAAGGAGGAAAGGGAGGGAAAGGAGGGAAAGGAGAAAAGGAGGGAAAGGAGGGAAGGGGAAAAGGAGGGAAAGGAGGAAAAGGAGGGAAAGAGGGAAGGAGGGAAAGGAGGGAAAGGAGGGAAAGGAGAAAAGGAGGAAAAGGAGGAAAAGGAGGGAAAGAGGGAAGGAGGGAAAGGGAGAAAAAGAAGGAAAAGAAAGAGAAGGAGGAAAAGAAGGAAAAGAAGGAAAATAAAGAGAAGGAGGAAAAGGAGGAAAAGAAGAAAAAGGAGGAAAAGGAGGGAAAGAGGGAAGGAGAAAAAGGAGAAAAAGAAGGAAAAGAAAGAGAAGGAGGAAAAAACCCAAAAAACCAAAACAAACCGAGGGACACACCCAAGATGTCACCTTTGTGACCCCCAGACCCCTTTTTGCTGCAGAGCTGGAGGAACCGGGGGTGCCCAGCATTGGCACCCGTGGGTGCAAGAATCATTAAAACCCATAAAACCCCCCCCAAAACGCGGAGCAGGGAAGCGGGAGGGGTGGTCTGACCCCCCCCCAAAATTCCCACCTTGCTCTTTCCAGGGATTTCCTCAAGAGTTGGCTCCTGATTTTTTCCCAGGAGGGAGCGGGAGAGGGGAATAACCGCCAGCTCAGAAAGCCAAAGAAAAAGTCAAAACCTCAGGAAATAAACCAAAAAAAAAAATAAAGAGAGGAAGATCAGGACGCGGGGGGACCCCGGCCCCAAGCACGCAGCAGCAGGAACACCAGAAAAATCACCCGGAGATGGAAAACGCCGATAAGGCGCTTTTCACACCCAAAAAACAGTGGCGGAGAGAAGCAGGTGACAGGAAAAAAAAAAAAAAAAAATAGATAGAAAAGAGCTGAATGGGCAAGAAAAGAGCGCAGAGGGAAAAGCTGTGCCCGGGGAGGGGAAAGGTGCCCCCGGGAGGGGTGAGGAGCCAGCCCTGCCTCAGTTTCCCCATCCCAAGGTGGCGAATTTGGGCTTAAAAATAAAGATTTTTGGGGTTTGGGGGGGATGTTAACGGAGATATTCGTGAGTTTTAGTTTTTGTGGGTGTTGTGAGGGGAGGGGGAGAGCTCGGGAGATGGAATTTTATGGAAATAAAGGGAATTAAGGATGGGAAGGGAGAGACGGGAGCCCCCCAGGGAAGGATGCAGCCCCTCCCCGGATCGCCGGGCTCTGAGCTGCACCAGGACGACAGGAAACGGCGACAGCATCCGACACCTCTGGAAAAGGAGGGGATGGATCCAGCCCCCCACAACAACAGCCCGGCCCCGCCTGTCGCCTTGGATCTGTCCACGGCCCGGCCCCGCTGTCACCGCCCGGGATGGGGACAGCGAGGGGACGAGGCCGAGTGAAAACGGGGACAACACGGGGGGGGACAGGCAGCGCCCCCGCCTCGGTGCCACCATGGGCCCTTGGGGGTTTGGGGACACTGCCACCACCTCGGTGTCACCATTGGGGGTTTGGGGACACTGCCACCACCTCGGTGTCACCATGGGCCCTTGGGGGTTCGGGGACACTGCCACCACCTCGGTGTCACCCTTGGGGGTTTGGGGACACTGCCACCACCTCGGTGTCACCCTTGGGGGTTTGAGGGGTCCGGGGACACTGCCACCACCTCGGTGTCACCATTGGCCCTTGGGGGTTTGAGGGGTCTGGGGACGTTGTCACTACCTCAGTGTCACCATTGGGGGTTCAAAGGTCAGGGGACGCTGACACCACCTTGGTGCCACCATTGGGTGTTTAAGGGATCCAGGGACACTGTCACCACCTTGGTGTCACCATTGAGGGTTCAAGGGGTCCAGGGACACTGCCACCGCCTCGGTGACACCATCAGCCCTTGGGGTTTAAGCCATCTGGCCATGGCCCCATCTCCCCTCAGTTCTCCCCGGATTTGGGGTGTTTTGACTCAAAGCCCCAAATCTGTGGGCTCAAAGTGCCCGTCCCAGCCCCCCGCAGTGCCCGGGAGCAAAGGTGACACCGGGAAGTGACAGTGAGGGACAGAGGAGGGACCTGTGCCCAGCACCGGCACCCAGAGCCCGGCGGAGGAAGCGCCGCGGTGGGGCCTGGAACGGAGACGGGGATGGAAGAGCGGCTCCGAGGGCACGGGAAACGCTCCCGGGGCTGCCCTGGCTGCGACGGATCCGTGCCCGGTGCTGGGGATGGTTGGGTTCAGCACGAACTGGTGCCAGGGCCGTGGTGCGGGTTGGGGCCGCACGGTGACCCCCGGTGACCCCTGGTGCCACTCGGTGTCACTCGGTGACGCTCGGTGAGGCTCGGTGACCCCCGGTGACCCCTGGTGCCACTCGGTGACGCTCGGTGACCCCCGGTGACCCCTGGTGCCACTCGGTGCCACTCGGTGACGCTCAGTGAGGCTCGGTGACCCCCGGTGACCCCTGGTGCCACTCGGCGACGCTCGGTGTCGGTGACACTCTCTCGGCAGCCATGAGCCGTCAGTGCCCTCTGCAGGCAGCGCCGAGCCCACACCGGGCACCGGGACAAGGCAGGGACACGGGGACAAGGCACCGGGACAAGGCAGGGACACGGGGACAAGGCATGGCACCGGGCACCGGGACAAGGCAGGGACACCAGGAGAGGGACACCGGGACAAGGCATGGCACCGGGCACCGGGCACTGGGCACCAGGACAAGGCATGGAAACCGGGAACAGAGACAATGCACAGCACCAGGAACTGGGCACCGGGTACCAGGCACCAGAACAAGCCACAGACACCGGGAACTGGGCACGGGACTCTGGGACAAAGCATGGGCACCGGGCACCGGGACAACATCCAGCACCGGGAACTGGGCACCCTGTGCTCTCAGCCCCGCTCAGCTCCAAACCCCCGGGGTGCAGCGGGTGATTTTGGGGTGTGGGATCCCCCCAGTGCAGCACTTCAATGCGAGGAACCATCCACGGGTGTGGGGTGAGCCGTGGTGCCCCACAGCCCCCGGGCCTGTGTGTCCCCACCCCTCCCTGCCAGCGCGGGGCTCCCCCAGCGCCCGGCCCAGTCCCCCCCCAGCACTTACTGGTCATCGCCCACCTTCTTCACCCAGGCCATGTCCCGCTCCGACTGCTCCTGGGGACAGCAGAGCCCCGCTCAGCACCAGGACCCCCAGCCCGGGCATGGGGGTGGTCCTGAGGGGTCAGACCCTGCCCCATGGCTGGCCCCAGACACCCCTCAGCACCCAGACCCCACAAACCGAGGATAGGGGGTGGTTCTGTGGGGTCAGACCCTGCCCCGTTCCTGCTCCCAGGGAGATCAGACACCCTTCAGCACCCACCAGGAATGAGGGGTCCTGAGGGGTCAGACCCTGCCCCATAGCCGACCCCAGACACCCCTCAGCGCCCAAACCCCCCCGCTCAGGGGGTCCCCACGCCCATCCCTGCCCCGCACCTGCTCCCGGGTGTCCTGCAGGTGTTTCAGCTCCGCCTGCAGCCTCTCGCACTCCGCCTTGAGCTGCTCCTCGCGGTGCTGGGCTCGCTGGTTCTCCTGCCGCGCCGCCTCCAGCTCAGCCTCCAGCCCGCGGCTCTGCCAGCCCCCGGCGCGCTCCAGCACTGCGGGCACGGCACGGCTCAGCCCTCGGCACAGCTCAGCCCCGGGCACGGCTCAGCCCCGGGCACGGCTCAGCCCAGGGCACGGCTCAGCTCAGCCCCGGGCACAGCTCAGCCCTGGGCACTGCTCAGCCCCGGGCATGGCTCAGCCCTGGGCACGGCTCAGCCCCGGGCACGGCTCAGCCCTGGGCACGGCTCAGCCCTGGGCACTGCTCAGCCCCGGGCATGGCTCAGCCCTGGGCACGGCTCAGCCCCGGGCACGGCTCAGCCCCGGGCTCGGCTCAACCCCGGGCATGGCTCAACTCAGCCCCGGGCTCGGCTCAGCTCAGCCCCGGGCACAGGTCAGCCTCAGGCACGGCTCGGCTCAGCCCCGGGCACAGGTCAGCCCTGGGCTCAGTTCAGCTCAGCCCCAGGCACATCTCAGCCTCGGGCACGGCTCAGCCCCGGGCACATCTCAGCACCAGGCACGGCTCAGCCCCGGGCACGGCTCAGCCCAGGGCACGGCTCAGCTCAGCCCAGGGCATGGCTCAGCTCAGCCCCAGGCTCGGCTCAGCCCCGGGCACGGCCGCGGGGTCCCGGGGGTCGCGGTGGGGCGGGCAGGGGGCTGCTCACCGTGGCTCAGGCCGGGGTTGGGGTGCAGGGCGATGAAAGGCACGTCCTGGGTGCCCAGGCCGGGGAAGGCGCCGCCGTCTCGCTGCCGCAGCTGCTGCTCCAAGCTCCGGATGCGGCTCAGGTGCGTCTCCACCAGCGCCCGCTGCACGGGGAGGGGACGGGGCTGAGCCACGGCCCTGCTGCGCCCCCTCCACAGGGCTCATCCTGCCCCCCAAACCCGGCACACCCGGATTTTGGGAGTGGGATCGATGCGGGGGCCGTGGCACAGCAGGAGAGGCTCCCTGGGGGTGCCCGGCTGAGAGGGCACCAGAGCCGGGATCATCCCTTGGCAGGGCGGGAGAGGGAAGACGGATAAATCTGAGCGTCCCTAAAACCCCCGAAAATCCACATCCCCCCCAGCCCTGAATCCCCAAGGATGGGGCCACCACGAGCTGTCCTGGAGAGGAGAAGGGGACCCCGCTGTCCCCCACCCGTGGCTGTCACCCACCCGTGGCTGTCACCCACCATCTCTCCCAGCTCCGTCTCCAGGTCCGCCTTCTCCACGCACAGCTTCTCGTAGGCCTGGATCATCTCCTCCAGCTGCTCCTCCCGCTCTTTGCTCTTCTGGAGCTGTGGGGGGAAGGTGGAGGGGATTTGGGGGTGTCTGGGTGGCTCGTGGACCCCCCCCGAACCCCCTCAGGCCCCCAGTCACAGCTCACCTCGTGCTGGAACTGGTTGAGCTGCTGCTGCAGCGACGCCTTCTCGCTCTTGAGCAGCGAATTCTCCTTGGCCTCGTAGAGGGAGAAGATGTGCTCCTCGCCGAACTCGCCGATCAGGGGGTACTGCGGCCGTGGGGCAGGCGGTCAGCGGGGTCCCCCCGGCCCCACGCCACCCCCCGGGCTCCCCTCGACCCCTCACCTTGACCTCGTACATCTTGAGGCGGCGCTTGAGCGTGGAGTTCTCCCTCTCCAGCCCCGTGAGCCGGTTCTTGATGTCGTCGTAGGCGGTGATGAGGGCGAAGTGCGAGGCCGAGCACATCTCCCCGGACAGGTCGGTGTTGGGGCTGTCCAGCCAGTCCTCGTCCGGCCCCAGCGCCTCCTGCGTCAGGATGCTGATGTCGTCCTCGAACATGGAGTCCATGTCCTGCCTGCGGGGACACCGGGCGCACCCGTGACACCGGGGCGGGCCGGGGGACGCCGCGGTGGGACCCGGGCCGGGGGAGCCCAGGGTGGCCTCGGAGCCGGGCCTGCGGGAGCTCAGCCCGTGCTGGTGACAGCGGGCGACGGTGCCGGGAGCTGCCAGCAGCAGCGGCTCCAACCCCACGCTGCGCCCTGGGGTGACAAGGGGACACTGGCCGTGCGATCACCCCAAAGGGGTCCTGACAGCCCCCAGCCTCCACCGGCATGAGGAGCAGCGAGCGCCCCCAGCAGAGCCCCTCGGGGTCGGGGGGGACACACGGCGACTTTCCCGGTGTCCCCTCCGGGGAACGAGCACCAGAAATAGCGTCCGGTGCCGCTGCCTCCCGCCCTGCGCCGCACGCGAGCTGCTTCCCGGCCTCCCACGCCTCGCGCAGCCGTGCCCCAAATACCGGAGCTGCCGCTCACCGCTCCCGGCGCTGTCCCCAACCTCTCCCGGGGGACCCCACGGGACCCCACCCCGCCCGTCCCGCTCTGCCGCAGCGCTGCCTCCCGCGCCGGGCAGGCGGTCCGCGCTGGCCGAGGCTCCCGAAGCCGCCGCCTCCGGTGGTTCCCGGGATGTTTCCCGGTGGGAAAAGCGTCTGGAAGCAGCGCAGCTCGCTCCGGCGCTGTCCCCCCCGTCCCAAGCGGGGGCAGAGGGGCGGCCGCAGGGCAGGCGCAGCCCGGGCGGCTTGGCAGACATCTGGGAGCCACCGCCGCACAAATAATTCATGGCACGGAGCTGGCAGAGGGAGGAGAGATCTGCAGGGCGATGGGGAGGGGACGGCACGGCCCCCTCGAGCCGCTGGTGGAGCCTGGGGACAGCCCGGGCCGGGGGTCCCGTGGGAAGCTGGGGGTCGTGGCAGCGTCCGTGGGGACACGGAGAATACAGCACAGAGAGACCCCCGGCACTGTGACCCCTCCAGGGGTCTGAAATCCACCCCTGGAGCCGTGACAGAGGGGACACACCTCTGCCGTCACCCCCTGGGGAAACTGAGGCACCCCCAAAGCCACAGTGAGGCTCCCCAAGCTTGGTGACACCCCCCCTCCCAAATTAAGATCCCTGGGGGGTTCCCAGGCCCTGCCAGCGGAGGCGCAGATGGCGACAGGACCCTCTTTGTCCCCAACACTCAGGGCCTGGAGGCAGCTGTGTGTCCCCAGCCCTGCCCAGAGCTCCCCGGGCCGTCCCCGCTGCTCCCCGGAGCGCCATGCCTCAGTTTCCCCGTGCCGCTGGAACACCTGCCTTGCAGCGGGCCCCAGGCACGGGGCGAAGCGATGCGGGCTGGGCAGGGCTGCGGCGCGGGCACAGGCGTGTCACAGGCGTGGCACAGGCGTGGCACAGGGCTGGCACAGGCGTGGCACACGCGGGTCTCAGGTGTGGGAGCTCCGGACATCGGCCGCGGGAGGATCGGCGGGAGGAGGAGCTGCCCTCATCGGGCTCCAGGCAGGGTCCCCGCGGCACCGCCGCTCCCTCCGCGCTCCCGGCCCCTCCTCCAGGCCTGCGAATCCCTGGGGAAAAAAAGCAAAAATGGGGCTGGGACTGTCCCGGGGCTGGGACACTGCGGGAGGGCTCGGCCGGGCGGTGGGAATGGGAATTGGGTTGGGAATGGGAATGGGGATGGGGATGGGAATGGGGATGGGAATGGGAATGGGGATGGGAATGGGGATAGGAACGGGATGTGCCAGGCTGTGGATGCTGCCGGGCCGCTGGTGCCCGGCTGGGTTGGGGACAACGTTTGCCCACCCCCCCGAAAACCTTTTAGGGGTCGGGAGGATGCGCTCGGTAGGACCCGGCCTAGGGCAGCCCCCCCTGCCCCGACCCGCGGTGGCCGCGGCCGGGATGAGCCCCCTCCTCACTGCTGGGACCCCCCCGGGCGCTGTCCCGGTTCTGAGGGGCTGGGGGAGCGCGGGGAGGGGCTCGGGGCACCGCCATGGCCACGAGCGAGGGCAGCGGGCGGAGAACCGGGGGAGAACCGGGGGAGAACCGGGGGAGAACCGGGGGAGAACCGGCGGGGAAAGGGGAACGGGTCGAGTGCGCACCCGAGCCCAGGAGCCGGGCCCGGTGCGCGGCTGAACGCGGACGGGGGTCGCAATAGGGGGAGCGGGGGGGGTCCGGCCTGCGGCGGCCCCGGAGCCTCCGGAAAACCGTCCCCGAACGCCCCCGGCCCGGCCCGGAGCCGCTCCCCCCGCGCCCAGCCCGGGGCCGCACCGCGCCGGGGGTCGCCGGGCGGGGGAAGGGGACGGAAACGCAGGAGGGGTCCGGGGCGGAGCCGGGACGGGATGAGGATGAGGATGGAGCAGGAGATGGGGATGAGGATGGAGCAGGAGATGGGGATGGAAGCGGGATGGAACCAGGGCTGGAGATGGGCACGGAACCGGAGATGGGGACGAGGATGATGAAGATGCGAATCCAGCCGGGGATGGAGACGGGGATGAGGATGGGGATGAGGATGAAGCCGCCGATGAGGATGAAGCGGGGCTGATGAAGGCGGCGGGGGGAGATGGGGCTGAGGCCGGGGCTGGGGTCGCGCTGAGGCGGGAGGGACAGGCCCGGTGGGGCGGGGGCAGCCGGCTCTGTCCCCCCGCTCCCGGCCCCTCCCGCTGTCCCCCGGCCCAGGCCCCGCACTCACCGGCGCTGCTGCTGCGCTGCGGCGGCGCCCGCCGGGATGCGGCTCCGTCCCCGCCCCGCCGGGTCCCGCCGCCGTTCCCGGTCCCCGCCGCAGCCCCGGCCCCGCCGCCGTTTTCTTCCGCTCCGGAGACACCGACAAACCACGTGGGCACCGGGCGGCCGCCAGCCCCTCCCCCGGCACGCGCCGGGGCCGCCCCCGGGGCTGTGACCCCCCCGTCCCGCTCCGGGGCACGGCCGGTCCCGGTGATGCTCCGGGGGGGACACAAGCGCTGGAGCCCGGACCCTGACGCCCCTGCCTTGGGCAGCCCCCAGAGGGGCACCCCCGACCCCCGGCCCCCTCCCGGGCCCGGCGGAGCCCCCCGAGCGTGGTGGCGGGGCAGGGGGGGGCTTCTCCCTTCATGCCCGGGGGGCACCGGCATGGCGGAGCCGCAACCCCGCGCGGTGGGCGCTGGGCTCCCCCCGTCTGCCCCCGCCCCCCATCCCCTCCTTCCCCGAACATCTTATTCCCTGAATTGTTCCAGGAGCCGCTTCCATTATGGAATCACATCTTTTCCCTGTGCTGCGCAGGGTTATTTATAGCTGCTCTCCTTTCGCCGCGGCTCCGGGGGCTCCGAGGGACAGACCCCCGGGGAGAGGGAGGGGGTCAGTGCCGGGTTGGTGCCCACAGACCCTGGAATGGCACGGACGGACCCACGGCACGGATCCACATCCATGGACCTGAGTGACCCCGGTGGCACAGGATTCCTGCCAGGGCCTCATCCCGACCCAGCGGAGGGGCAGGGAATGGGAAGCAGAGCCCCCCCAGGGGGGATCTGTGCCACCCCGACATTCCAAACATCCCTGCCCAGGCCTCTGGAGGAAGCGGGCATGGGGAAGAGCAGCCCCAGGGATGGGCACTGAGAGGGACCCGGCAGCAAAGCCGAGCTGGGAGACGTCAGCACGGAGAAATCCCGGTCCTGACCGCGGCTTGTGTCACGATAAGGGAAAAGGAATTGCTGGAAAATCCATCTCGGGATTTGGGGTCCCACCAGGAGACTCAAAACGAGCACTGGAGACTCAAAACGAGCACTGGAGACTCAAAACGAGCAAAGTTTCAATCTGGGAGCAACCACAGGATTCCCAATCCAGATTTCCCTTTCCTGGAGCTCTGCTCAGCGCTGGGATGGAGCCTGGGAGGGATCCTGGCATTAGGGGGTACCACCCATGGCATGCCGAAATTCCAGAAGATTCCCCCGGGAGCTGAAAACTCTCCACGAGGCCTGGAATATTTTGGGAGGCCAACGCCTCCGTGGCCGTTCCCGTTGGAATTTCCGCCCGGGAATCGCTCGGTGCGTGGCCTAGGGAAGGAAAACATCTCCTGGAACGTCACCTTTGGGTTGGACATCCCCGGGATCCGCAGGGACGGGAACTGCCGCAAACAGGGCCCCGGCAAATAAAAAAAAAACAACAAAAACCCAAATTCCCTGAGCTCCTGCTCCCGGCTCCTGCGGAGGATTTGCTGCAAAGCGCTTTGAAGTGCAAATGAAGGATTTCCGTCAGGTCGGAAGTTAATTTGGAAGCAAAGGCAACCTGGAGGATGGATGCGGATCCCAAGGGGATCCCCCCGAGGGACACAGGAGATCCCTGGGCGTTGGGGTCACCCCGGGAGCTGTCACAGGGTCGGGAGTGGAGAGGAGGAGCAGAGGGAAGCGGCACGGATCCAAGCTGCTGGAATTTTCTCTCACCTGAGCCGTTCCCTTGGATTTGGGGGTCCCCGCAGCGGACAGCGCTGGATCCAACCTGGGCATCCCATGGGATTCGCTGCTCTCCCCAAGGCTGAGTTTTCCATGGAGCCTCATGGGGACATTGGAGAGAAGAGGGGAGCTGCCCTCTGTCCCCCACGGCCTTCTTTTCCCTTTTCCCTCTTCCCAGCAGTTTCCGGGAGGTTTGAAGCCAAGGGCAGCCTCAGGGAAGTTCCCCCCTGGCTGCTGGGGATCCCTCGGACACCCTCTGGAATGTTTGGGATCGGCAAAGGGGAGAGCCCCCAGGGCCGAGGGGGGATTGCAGCACCCCCGGATATTTGGGGTGCAGGGGCCGAGGGACGGGAACGGCTCCGGAGCTGCCGCTGCAGCCGGATTCCGTGGGAATTGCTGGAAAAGTGGGTGAAATCCTCCCTCCCCAGCAGCCGGGATTCAGGCAGGGATGAGCACAGGGGTGAGGACAGGGAGGAGGACAAGGATTCAGGCAGGAAGGAGAGCAGGGATTTGGGCAAGGATTCAGGCCAGGATTTAGGCAGGGATTTGGGCAAGGATGAAGGCAGGAATGGGGACAGGAATGGGGACAGGAATCCCCTCACCCCACCATCCCTCCCCTCCTCTGCCCTGGGGCTCCATCCCCTGCACCGCCGCTCCCAAATCCACCCAAATCCACCCAAATCCCCCCAAATCCACCTTTTCCCACTCCGCCGCCTGCCAAGGACGGTCCCTGCGCTCCCGGCCCTGCCCCGTGCCCGGGGCTGATCCCGGGGTTCATTCCCAGCCTCCTCCAGCGCTCCCAGCTCCCAGGGTGAATTATTTAACTCCGATCCATGTCGGGAGCGAGGCCTCGGCTCCCAGGGAACCGCGGCCGGGGATGAGGGAGAGCAGGGAAGAGCAGGGGAAGGAGAGCCGGGAGCTCTTCCCAAATCCAAGCCCGGGTAACTTGGAAAGCTTAAAATGCTCTGGAAACATCAACGGAGCCCCCAGACGTCGCCTTCATCATCCTCAGGGGCAATCCTGGGTTTGTTCCCTCCTCAATCCCGTCCTGGAGCATGCTGGATCCCTCAATCCAAGGATTTCCGAGGTGGGAACACAAATTTCCATCCCCAGCAGCTGCGGAGGGGTCAGAGGGGTCTTTATGGAGAGTTCCTCGAGTGGAAACCTGGGATGGTTTTCCACTGGGTCCTGCCCTGCTGGGGAACAACCCCGGCCTGGACGAACCTCTGTGGATTGGGAAAACATCCTGGGATTGGGAAAAACCAGCCCTGGGTTGGGAAAAACCAGCCCGGGATCGGGAAAAACAGCCCCAGGTGATCACAAACCCAGCGCTGAGCTCGTCTCCCCCCTGCCCGAGAATTCCCCAGGGTTTTCTGGAGCCTTCCCAGCTTTTCTGGGAATGTCCAAACTCCCGTCGCACCCCTCAGCACCGCCCACCCTCCACGTATCGGGAAAAGCTGCAGGGATCCCAGCCCAGAGCTGGAATCCAGCATCCAGGGCCGGCGCATCCCAATCCGGGCTCCCCCAAAACGGCGGCTCCGAGCATGGGGAGGAGGATTCCAGGGAACGGGAGTGGGAATGCTGCATCCTGTGCCCCAAATCCTGCGGGTCCCTGCGCTGAGCCCATCCCCAGATCCCTTCCATCCCATTCCAGATCCCTTCCATCCCATCCCAGGTCCCGTCCATCCCATCCCAGATCCCTTCCATCCCATTCAAGATCCCTTCCATCCCATCCCAAGTCCCTTCCATCCCATTCCAGGTCCCGTCCATCCCATTCCATCCCATCCCAGGTCCCATCCATCCCATTCCAGATCCCTTCCATCCCATTCCAGGTCCCGTCCATCCCATTCCAGATCCCTTCCATCCCATTCCAGATCCCTTCCATCCCATCCCAAGTCCCTTCCATCCCATTCCAGGTCCCTTCCATCCCATTCCAGATCCCTTCCATCCCATTCCAGGTCCCTTCCATCCCATTCCAGATCCCTTCCATCCCATTCCAGATCCCTTCCATCCCATCCCAGGTCCCTCCATCCCATTCCAGACCCCTTCCATCCCATCCCAGATCCCTTCCATCCCATCCCAGGTCCCTCCATCCCATTCCAGACCCCTTCCATCCCATCCCAGGTCCATTCCATCCCATCCCAGGTCCCGTCCATCCCATCCCAAGTCCCTTCCATCCCATCCCAGGTCCCTCCATCCCATTCCAGATCCCTTCCATCCCATTCCAGGTCCCTCCATCCGGCTGGGGATGGATGTCGCAGCGGGATTGCCGGGATTCCAGCCTCCAGGAAAGCCACGTGTCCCCAGGAGAGGCGGCCTGGGATGATCCGTGTCCCGGGAATGTCCCTTGTCCCGGGAATGTGTCCCTTGTCCCTGTCCCAGGAATGTGTCACTCGCCAAGACCCAGCACAAGGAGCAAAACCACCTCGGCCGCCAAGAGAAAAACGGCAAAATCGGGATTTCCTCCGCTGGAAAATCACATTCCAGAGGGTGGCACCGGCTCCAGGGTGTCCTGTTGTCCCCTCCGGGTCCAGACAGAGCCCGGGGAAATGTCCCGAAGTCACCGTGGCACATCCGAGGTTCCAAAATCCGCTTGTGGCTCATTTTTCCCACTTTTTCCAAGGAAAATCAGCTTTTCCCTCTGAGAGGGAGCCCTGAGCTTCAGCCCGGACCCACAAAGACACTCCTGGATAAATCCAGGCTGGGAGCTGCTGATCCCTGGAATCACCGCGGTGTCCCCGGGCCGGGGTGGTGGCACAGATGGTGACACAGCGCCGTCACCTCCGGGAATTCCAAAATCCACTCTTGGCTCCTTCTCCGCGCTTTTCCCGAAGAAAAATCAGCTTTTCCTTCTCTTTTAGGGGAGAGCCGAGCCATCAGCCTGGCTCCTGGATAAACCCAGAGCGGGGGATCTGCTGATCCCGGGAACAACGCTGGGAAGAAGGCCGGGAATGGTGGCGGTGTCCCCGGGCCGGGGTGGTGGCACAGATGGCAGCCGGTGACACAGCGCTGTCACCTCCGGCTCCCCCGGAGAGGAAACGCCAGCTCCCGGCGCGCTCCCCTCCCACGGCGTCTCCGAGCGGGGGCAGGAGCCTGGCAGAGGCTCCCGGGAAACGAAACAGCAGGGAAAAAAAATTAAAACAAAAAAAAGGAAAAGAAAATTAAAAGTGGTTTTTTGGTGCGTGTTTTTGTTGTTTTTTTTTTAATGTCTGATTTAGGAGGTGAATAAACTGCCCGGGGTTTTTCCCCCAGGAGCTGGAGGAGAGTGGTGACTTTGATTAATTGATAGATTTGATTAATTGATTGGGTTGATTGATTGATTCATTAAGGTGGAGCTGTGGTTTGGGGGTGGTGGCGGTGGGGGATGAGGGATTCATCCCGAGGGGATCGGGGGCTTTGAGGTGCTGACGGCACCAAAAGGGGCTGAATCTCCAGGAATTTGAGGATTTCCAGCGGCGATCCAGAAGTCTCCAGGAATTTGGGGATTTCCAGCGGCGATCCCGAAATCTCCAAGAGTTTGGGAAGCTCTGGGAAGCTGGAACCCACAGCACCACCAAATCCCGTGTGATACAACCCCAAAAAAATCCCAAAACACACCCCAAAAGATGCTGGAAGAGTTTGATCCATGCCCAGGCAGGGATGGGATGGATTTGGGGATGAAATTCCTTGTGATACAGCCCAAAAATACCCTAAAAAGCCAAAAGCTCCCCAGAAAAGATCCAAGAAAGTGCAAACCCTCCAAACAAACCCCTTCCGAAAGCCCAACCACCCCCCAAAAACTCCCAAGACGAAAAAACCCCACCCCAAAACAAACAAACAAAAAAAATCCCCCCCAAAACCCCTTGAAAAAGCCCCCAAAAAATCCCCAATAAAAGAGTCGGGAGCCGGTTTTGGTTTTGTTTTTTGATTTTTTTTTTTTTTCACTACTCTCAGCGTTTATTCTGCGCTGCCTCAGCCGGGACCGGACCCAGAAGCGGACACGGATCCGGCCCCGCTCGGCTCCTCCCGCCCAGGAACGGCTTTTTTTTTGTTGTTTGTTTTTAATTTTTTTTTTTTTGTAATTATTTTAATTTTTTTTTTAATATTTTAAATTTTTTTTCCTTGAATTTTCTTTTTTTTTTTTTTTTTTTTTTTTCTTCCACCTTTGGGAATTTGCCGCTCCCGGCCCCCGAACGAAAAAGAAAAAAAAAAAGGCATCGTTTGGAACGGGGATCTGCGGGGGTTTTGTTGGTTTTTTGTTTTTTTTTCCTTGGATTTGGGGTGGTTTTTGTGGATTTTGGGTCGTTTTTTTGTCGGTTCTGCGCGTCGGGCAGAGCACTGAAGGCACATTCACGTCTGATACCCTGTACGAGCTGGGGCAGCGCCGGGAGGGAAAAGGGAATTAAAAAGGGAAGGGGAGGAGGAAAAATGGGGGGGAAATTAAAATGTTAAGGGGGAAAAAAAGGGTTGGAAAGGAAAAAATAAAATTTTGAAAGGATCGGGGGAAAAGCTGAAGAGAAAAGGGAGGAAAAAAGAAAAATTGAAAAAAATAAATAGGAAAAAATAGGAGAAAAGTGGGAAAAAATGGAAAAAATATAAGAAAATTGGGGGAAAAAATGGAGGGAAAAAGGAAGGAAATGAAAAAAAGAAAAACGGGGGAAAAAAGAAAAATGGGAAAATTTAAAATACGTAGAAGAAAAATGAAAAAAATTCAAGGAAATGGGGGTAAAAATGAAAAGTGGGAAAAAAATGGAAGGAAGGGAAATAAAAATAAAGAAAAAAGGAAAAATAAAGAAAAAAGGAAAAAAGGAAAAACAAAAAGAAAAATAAAGGAAGACAAAAATAGGAACAAGAAAAAAAAATAAGAGAAAAAGGAAAAATTCAGAGAAAAATCAAGAAAAAAAGAATAAAGGGGAAAATTAACAAAAATTTGAAGAGAAAAAAGGAAAAATAAGAAAAAAATTAAAATAAATAAGGCAAAAATAGAAAAAAATAAGTGAAAAATAAAAGAAAAAAAGGGGGAAAATGGCAAAAAAAACTTTAAAATAAAAGAAAAAAATAAAATTAAAGGAAAAATACTTCCAAGAACCGAGGAGCAAATCCTGCCCCGTTTTCCTGCTCCCCCTCCCAGGAGCTTTCCCGACACCTCCACAGAGCTGCAAACGAAGTGAAAATTCCAAATCTCCGAACCCTGAACCTCCTAAAAACCAAAAAAGCTTTTTTTTTTTTCTGGTTTTTTTTTTTTCTCCCCCCCATTTTTTTTTCCCAGAGGAAAAATTCCGCTCCCAACGCGGCGAGAAAATTCGGGACGCGGCAAAGGTTCCTTGAGGATTAGCAGGAAAAAAAAACCCAAAATCCAATTAAAAAAAAAAAAAAATCCTAATTTTTTCCTGGGTTTCCCCCTCTGGAAAAGAGCCAAGAATATCCCAAAGCAAAAAAAAAAAAAAAAAAAAAAAAAAGGAAAATATTGGGGAATGTTTGACACCATTTTATTCATCTTCAACTGCAGTGGAAAAATAGAAACCTTTTACAAGCGCCGGCGTTGTCAGCTCAACTCAAGTTATATATTTATATATTTTATATAAATTTCTTTTTTTTTTTTTTCCTTTTTTTGTGTTTTTTTTTTCCTCTTTCTTCCCCTGTTTTTTTTATTTTTTTTTTTCCTCGTGTTTTTCCAAGTGTAGCAAGAGACCAAAAACCACATCGAGCCTGATTCCGAATCGAGCCCCGAAAATGCAAAAGAAAATTTTAAAAATTCCCAAATAATTCCAAATAAACAGCTTTTAATCCCAATTTTTTTTTGTTTTCTTTTTCTTTTTACATCCAATTTGCTCTCCAAACATCATCTGAATTTTTAATTTTTTTTTCCCCTCTGCTTTTGTTTTCGTATTTCATTTTTCACCTCTTTTTGAACTCTTTGGCACAATTTTGATTTTGCTACAGTCCGAGTCAGGAGATCTCTTTTCCCAATTTGCAGCACTTTTTTTTTAAAAAAAATCAGATTTTTGTTTCACTTTTTCCTGACGTTTTAAATATTCTTTTTTTTTTTGAATTTTTGAAGCCTGAAATTCACTGGACAAATGGATTTTTCTATTCCCTGCAACCCAAAAATTGTGTTTTTTCCCCTCATTTCTACATTCACAGTTGAATATTTAAGGAAGGAAAGGCGCTTTTGTTGCTGAGCAGGACAAGCCAAGAGCTCCGAACATTCAGCAATTCCCTAAAAATAAAATCCCTAAAAAAGCGACTTTCCTTAAATTTTTTTTTTCCTTTTTTTTTTTTTTTTTCTTTTTCTTAATCTCTTTTCTACTTTTTTTTCCCATCTCTTACTGCCCGAACCTCAGTTATGAAATGCAACAGCTGAACGCTTAAAATTTTGTGTATTTCAGAAATTTTTTTTGTCTTTTTTTTTTTTTGTCTTTTTTTCCCGTAATTTTTTTTTTTTGATGGTTTTGGGAAAAAAAAGAGAGAAACTGCAACGAATTCTTGTTGTGTTGGTTTTTTTTTTTCTTTTTTGGGAAGTTGAGAATGTGGATATGACCTCACTCACACACACTCACTCCTCTTGAAATTCCTTCTCTCTCTCTCTCCTTTGGGATTTGCCTCATCCCTGGGAGATTCCCAAATCCCTGGGAGCTTCCCAAATCCACGGGAATTCCCAAATCCATGGGAATTCCCAATTTTCCACCTCTCTCTCTCTCTCTCTCTCTCTCTAGCAGCCAAAACCTCACAGAGCACCACTTCAATCCCAATTTTCCCCGTTTTTTTTCCCTCATTTTCTCCTCCGAGCTCAGCCTCTCCTGGGCTGGTGGGAATTTTCTGGTTTTTCCCCTTTTTTTTTTGGAATTTTTGGGGCACAGAATTCCCTCCTGGATGCCGGGGGGATGTCAGCAAACGTTGGGATTTTTGTTCCAAGCCTCACTCACTCATTCCTCAGCATCCTCTCATTCCCAAACATTCCGCACACGTCCTCACTCCCGGGGTTTTTTGGGGGGTTTTTCTAGGAGATTGGAGATTTTTCCTTTTTTTTTTTTTTTTCCCGGTGTTGTTGTCGGTTTGTTTTTGTTTAATTTTCCAGTGGGGGTCCTCAGGTGTCGTCCCAATGGTAACAGATCTGGAAAAGGGGGAAAAAAATGGGATTTAGGAGGGGGAAATGGGATTGAGAGGGGGGAAAAAGGGATTTGGGAGATTTAGGGGGGAAAAAGGGGAATTCAGGAGAAAAGTGGGATCCAGGAAGAAAAAGGGAATTCAGGGGATTAAGGGGAAAAAAAGGAATTCAGGGAAAAAAGGGAATTCAGGGAGTTAAATGCCCTGGAAGTGTTTAAAAATTTTGGGGATGTGGCTCTTGGGTTGGGCTCCATCTTGGAGAGTTTTCCAAATTTAACAATCCCAGGATAACAAAACAAAACCAAAAACCTCCCAAAACGCCCCTCCCAAAAAACAAGACCTCAACACCCCAAATCCCAGAAGGAAAAAAATGGGGGGGGGGAAAAAAAAAAACCCAACGTTGTAGGATTGAAAGAGAAATAAAAAACCCCAAATGTGGCTTTTTTTTTTTCCCCACCAAAACCCAGGAAAACAACTCAGTGGAAAACAGAATTTTGAGATTGTGACTCTTCCCAGGCTCTGCTGAGCCAATTCCCTGATTTTTTTAGGTGGGAAAAAAATCGGGATGAGCCCTCACCAAGCTTGGTTCTTGAGTTTCCTCAGCTCTTTTGTGGCCCAGGTCGCGAGGGTTTTCGTTTTGTTCGTCTTGGATCTTCTCCCTTCCGTTAGCAGTTCATGGATCATGGGTCTGGCTTCTACTAATTTCAGGACATCCTTCCCAAAAGCTGTACACAAATCCCTGGAAGCAAGGAAAAATTGGGGGGAAAAAAAAATGGATGTGAGTGGCACAAAACGCTGGGCAGGTTTTTGGAAAATTACGATTTAAAAATGTGATTTAAAAAATGCTCGAATTCTTCTCCAAAGGTTGATTTCTCCATAATTCTCCTTAAATTCAGCAGGAAAAATGAAAACATCTCAATCTGGCTTGCTCTGTTCCTTAAGGAGGAGGGATTTTTTTTTTGGTTCTAAACTCCTGGAAAACTCCTAATTCTGGGATTTTGGTGACGATTTTTTCTCACCTGCAGAATCGCTTCACACACCCGGAGCCAAACTCCAAACTTCAACCCCAAACCCGACACTAAAAACTTCAGACAGGCAGGAAAAAAAGGGGCAGAAAGCAGGATTTTTCTGGGGAGAAATGGGATGGGGAGGCCTCACCCTATGAGTCCGGCGGCGCAGGCCACCACCCCGTCCGTGTGATCCTCGTCCCCCGCGATGTGGTCGATGTAGGACAGGATAAATTCCACCCTGGGCTGCACCAGCATCACGTCAGCTGCGGGGTTGGAAAAAGGCTTGGTCAGAGCTGGCAAGTTTTGGGATGGGTACTTTGTGTTCCTAAAACAACCTGGATCCCACCCGGATCGGCTCCTCTGGGAGGGAAGGGGAAATGATCCTGGGTTATTTGGGATTTTTGCTGTTCCCTGCTCTGAGGGTTTGTTGTCACGGGGAGGGATGGGGCAGGGATGTGCCAACCCCAAAAGGAGGTTTAGGGAGGCTTGTATGGAATATCTGGGAATATTTCTCCACAGGAGGGGCTATAAATGCCCAAAAACATGTGGATGTGGCACTGGGGTACATGGTTTGGAGGTGACACTGACTGATTTCAAAGGAAGGGAAGGAGCAGGGATGTGCCCGTGGATGTGCCAACCCCAAATGGAGGTTTAGGAAGGTTTGTATCAGATATTTGGGAATATTTCTCCACAGGAGGTGCTATAAATGCCCAACACCAGGTGGCTGTGGCATGGGGGTACATGGTTTGGAGGTGACACTGGCTGATTTCAAAGGAAGGGAAGGAGCAGGGATGTGCCCGTGGATGTGAGAACCCCAAACGGAGGTTTAGGAAGGTTTGTATCAGATATTTGGGAATATTTCTCCACAGGAGGGGCTATAAATGCCCAAAAACGTGGATGTGGCACTGGGGTACATGGTTTGGAGGTGACACTGGCTGATTTCAAAGGAAGGGAAGAGAAGGAGCAGGGGTGTGCCCGTGGATGTGGGAACCCCAAATGGAGGTTTAGGGAGGTTTGTATCAGATATTTGGGAATATTTCTCCACAGGAGGGGCTATAAATGCCCAACAGCAGGTGGCTGTGGCACGGGGGGACGTGGCTCGGAGGTGGCTGATTCCCAGGCTCGATCCCTCTGTGGGGAACTCACGGTGCACGTTCTCCTGGTCTCCCTTCAGCCCCTGGATGATCCCGGTGTAGGCCTCCAGGCAGCCCTCCCGCAGCTCGTTCAGGTAATCCACCATGTCATAGTCGGACTGGGGACGGACACAGGGAAGGAAGGATGCCTCAAGTTCTAGCTTTTGTATTTTGCAGATTCTGCACTGCACTGGTGTGTAACTCTGAACTTCATATAAAGCGCTAGCAAGTTCTCCTCCCAGTTTAGTTAGACAAAACAATCCTTCTCCAGCCTGAGGTCCAAGGTCACTGTTACAGCCTCAGGCTCAAAAAGTACAAACAGAGAAGGGAGGAGAGCAAACTGGGAGGATGGGACTTCAGAACCTGAAGCTGTAATTAGACAATTAACCCCAATATGCAAATGGAACAAAACTTATAAAAGCCTGAAAACTCGTGACTTGGAGTTCATCCTGGGGGGAGCCATGGCCGGACTCTTGTACTGCCCAAGGTGTATCCTTTTAATAAATACCTTAAACTCTGTCCAGCCTCTGCTCCAGGCATCAGGATGAGACCTGGAATGTTCCCCGGGATTGGGGACAGCTCACCTTGTCCACCTGGGCCTGGGATGCCTGCTGGAGGGTGTTGAGCACCACATCCAGGTACTTCTTGAACTCGCCCCCGATGGCCAGGGCGATGTCCCCGAACACCGAGAGGATCTGCGGCTTCACCGACCTGTGCACGTTCTCATTCTGGGGAAAAAAAAAAATCCCAAAAAGGTCCTGGATCAGTGTGGGAAGGGGGAAAGGAAAAGAGGGAATGGCCTCAAGCTGTACCAGGGGGTTTGTGTGGGATGTTTCGGAATGTTCCTCCAGTGAAAGGGTTGTGAAATGTTGGAGCGAGTAGAGCCAGGGGTTGGAAAATGCCTGGAGATGTCCCGGGAGTGTGGGAGAAGGAGGGAGGGAAAGGAAGGAAAAGGGAGGGAAGGAGGAATTCAGAAGGAATAAAGCAGTTTGGAAGGACAGAACTCAGGATTCAGAAGGAATTCAAGAGGAAGGGAAGGAGGGAGAGAGGGAGGAATTTGGAAGGAAGGAAGGAATTTGGAATGAATTCAGGAAGGAAGAGACGGGGAGAGAGAAGAAGGGAGGGAGAGTGGAAGACAGGAAGGAATTTGGGAGGAATTCAGGAATTCTAGAAGGAATTTATTTAGGAATTCAGGAAGTTGACAAATGACACTGGGTTCCCTCAGAACCCAAATCCCTTGCCCCCGACACCTCCTGGCCGCCGCTCCAACGGCGCGGCGCTGCCAAACACGAGACGAATTCCCGGCGAATTCCTCCCACTTTTCCCGCGCTTCTCCCACCTCCCACTCCCCTGGGAAGAGTGTGCATCCAACTGTTACTCGGGAATCTCCCACTCACCCCCAGGTTCTCCAGGAGCAGCTGCATCACCTCGTCGCAGAAGGGGAGGATGTTGGACTGCAGGGCTCGGCACAGGTCCCCCACCAGCCCCACCGCCGACAGGCAGACCTGCAAGGGAGCAGGGAGCGGCTCCAGGATTCGGGATCACCCCCGGGAAATTGGGATCATCCCTGTGCTCCAGGGGGATGGCAGGGGAGGGTGATTAAATCTTGGGAATAATGAGTGGCCGACAGCACGGAGGTGAGGCACAAGGGCAGTGTGGAAGGGATTCGGGTGGCAAAAACACCTCCAAATTCCAAAGTTTCCAAGGGGAAATCCCAGCCAGGATCTGGGCTGGAAAAACGTCTCCAAAATGCCCACAGAGGCCACCAGGATTTGATATTCCAAGGGGAAATCCCAGCCAGGATTTGGGCTGGAAAAAAAGCTCCAAATTCCCCTGGAGGGCACCAGGATTTGAGACATTCTGAGGGGAATTTGCTGCCTTTTCCATGCTTTTCCTTGGAAGTAACTAAGAAAACATAAGAAACCAAAATTCCATGCTCTGAGGTGGTTTGGATTTTAGAATCCTGGGATTGTTTGGGTTGGAAGTGACCCTGCTGGAAGGGCAGGGACACCTTTCACTATCCCAAAACTCATCCAACATGGGCCGAGAAAATTCCAGGAGTGGGGCAGCCACAGTTTCTCTGGATAAAGGGAGAGGTTGGATCCATACCTGGTACTCAGCATAGTTTTTCAGTCCAATCCCAAGGAAAGGTTTGAAGGCATCCATGTACTTCAGGAATTCTCCACCCAGGACTGTGCAGGGAAAATATTCCAGTGAGAAGGAAAATCCCAACTTGTGGCATTTGCCATAAACAACAGATCAGAGAGCCCAGAAATTCCATCCAAATCCAGTGAAAACCAACCACTCGACGACTGAGAACGGTGAAATTATCCAGGTCCTCCTGGAGTGGATAAATTCCCAAATTCTTATTGGAAGTAGTAAGAAGATACATCAGACCACAGTTCCATGCTCCGAGGTGGTTTAGATTTTGCAATCCCAGGATTTCCTGGGATGAAAGGGACTTGAAAATGGCACCTTCCACTGTCTCAAGTTGCTCCAAGCCCTGTCCAACCAGGCCTTGGACACTTCACTTAAATACCCCCAAGCTCTCCTTTACTGCCTTATCCACATTTTTCCTTGGAAATAATAAGAAAATACAAGAAACCAAAATCCTATACTCTAAGGTGGTTTGGATTTCAGAATCCCAGGATTTCTTGGGTTGAAGGGAGCCTTAAAGTGACACTTTCCACTATCCCAGCCTTGGACACTTCCAGTGACGGTGCCTCTCCACCTTCCCCTCCTAGCTAAAAATGACATTTTTCACCAAGTTACCCAAAACTCCAGGATCCAACCCCATTCCCTGGCTGTTCCCAGCCCGTTCCTGACCTTCCACCAGGGTGCTGACGGCCATCAGGGCATCCTCCTGCACCCCCCCGGAGCCGGCCGTGCTCTGGAACATTCTGAGCAGTGACGCCATCACCACGTCCGAGATCTGCAGCGCGTCCTGGTGCTGCACCTTCCGCAGCACGTTCTGAGGGAAAAATCACGGAAAACGGGTAAAAATCACTGCTCATTCCGCAGGTAAAGCGTTCCCGCACCCCTGGGTGCTGCAACTTCCCACCTTCCGCAGCACGTTCTGAGGGAAAAATCACGGAAAACGGGTAAAAATCACTGCTCATTCCGCAGGTAAAGTGTTCCCACACCCTGGGTGCTGCACATTCTGAAGGAAAAATAATGGAAAACGGGTAAAAATCACTGTTCGTTCCATAGGTAAAGTGTTCCCACACCCTGGGTGCTGCACATTCTGAGGGAAAAATCATGGAAAACGGGTAAAAATCACTGCTCATCCCACAGATAAAGCATTCCCACAGCCCTGGGTGCTGCAACTTCCGCAGCACATTCTGAGGGAAAAATCACGGAAAATGGGCAAAAATCACTGTTCAATCCACAGGTAAAGTGTTCCCACACCCTGGGTACTGCACATTCTGAAGGAAAAATCATGGAAAATGGGTAAAAATCACCGCTCTTCCCACAGGTAAAGCATTCCCACACCCTGGGTGCTGCACATTCTGAGGGAAAAATAATGGAAAACGGGTAAAAATCACTGCTTATCCCAGCATTCCCAGACCCTGGGTGCTGCAACTTCCGCAGCACATTCTGAGGGAAAAATCATGGAAACCAGGTAAAAATCACTGCTCATCCCACAGATAAAGCGTTCCCACACCCCTGGGTGCTGCACATTCTGAGGGAAAAATAATGGAAAACGGGTAAAAATCCTCACTCATCCCACAGATAAAGCATTCCCACACCCCTGGGTGCTGCAACTTCTGAGGGAAAAATCATGGAAAATGGGCAAAAATCACCGCTCATCCCAGCATCCCCACACACACGGGAGCTGCAACTTCTGAGGGAAAAATCATGGAAAATGGGCAAAAATCACTGTTCATTCCACAGATAAAGCATTCCCACAGCCCTGGGTGCTGCAACTTCCACAGCACATTCTGAGGGAAAAATTATGGAAAATGAGTAAAAATCACCGCTTATCCCAGCATTGCCACACCCTGGGAGCTGCACACTCTGAGGGAAAAATCATGGAAAATGAGTAAAAATCCCTGCTCATCCCACAGGTAAAGCATTCCCACAGCCCTGGGAGCTGCAACTTCTGAGGGAAAAATCATGGAAAATGAGTAAAAATCCCTGCTCATCCCACAGGTAAAGCATTCCCACACCCCCGGGAGCTGCAACTTCTGAGGGCAAAATCATGGAAAATGAGCAAAAATCCCTGCTCATCCCAGCATTCCCACACGCTGGGAGCTGTGCTGAGGATGAAAGAGCTGCTGTTTGAACCCTTTCGCTGCCAAAAAAAATCTGCTTTTGTGGCTGCAAAGTCCCGTTGATTTGGCTGCATTCATATTTTCCAGCTGAATTTCCTTTTCCTGCTGCATGGGCTGTTCTCAAAGCTTTGCATTAACATTAAATGTGACCAACCCGAATTTAGCCTATTAAAATATATATATAATAATGACATCCATTTTATTTTCTGTCGCAGCTGAGCTTGAAGTTTGGCTTCTTAATTAAAGTTTAGAAATACTCGAAGTGGTTACAATATAACAATTCCCAGGGAAAGGGGAAAAAAAAAATCTTTAATTTCCAGAGGAAAGTAATTATTTAAAGTTGAAGTTTTCACTCTACAAAGATGGACTTTGGATGTTTATATAATTAAGAGCTGATTTATGGAATTACAGGAGGGTTTGGGTGGGAAGGGAGTTTTAAAAGCCCTAAATTCCATGGACAGGAACACATTCCATGAGACCAATTTGTTCCTTCCAGGGATGGGATTTTCTCACTTAATTTTAAATAATAACAAATGTTTTTCCTATGCTGGATGTTCGTAATTGTATTTCTGGCAAAACAACAAAGAAATTAGGTAAAAAACCAATATATTTGATTTTTTAAAATATTTTTTTTAATACTGAAAAAAGTCCCTCTGCTGAGTTTTACTCAGTGGTTTTTAAATATTTGCTGCAACTGGGTAAAAAAATTCAGGTTCAGGTTCTGGGATAATAAAAAAACACATTTAGAAATTAAAACTGGCAGCCTAATTCCACCTGGACTACACTCCTCTGGCAGAGATCAGTGAGATTGCAGACTGAAAATTCCCCATTAAAACTCTAAGGAAGATCATTCCCATTTCCCATTAATTTCAAAAATTACCCCAAAAGTGGAGAGTGAAAACAACCACAAAGCTTTTGAGGATGAAATTAAGGATTTCTTAAATCAACCTGGCGACCACCTGGGTTGCTCTGAGCTGATTTTGGGGGAAAAAAACCCCTTTTTGGAGTGGTGTTTGCAGCACGAGGCACTGCACTGGCTCCTGCTCATTAGCAGATGTTTAATTGGGAATTCTGAGGACACTCAGAACATTTTAATTGGTGCCATTTGGATCAGGAGCACCGAGCACGAGATGCAAATGAAGGGATCAAAGCCATGAGGGAATTTTTTGTTGTAGTTGTTGTTGTATGTGGGATTGTTGAGGCTGCAGCCAACCCAAGAACCAATCTGACAGCACAATCTTTTATAAAATCCCCAACAGCATTCTTTGAGTCATATCGACCTGAATTTTGTCACTAGAGCACAACTTAGAGACTTCTGAACCTTGCATCACCTCCCACGTGTCAGCTGGGACCAAAAATCCACTTTTTTTCATTCAATCCTCAGCACCAGGAGCTGAGGTTGGAGCTCTGGGTGTGCACAAAAATGTCTCAAAAATCACTTTATTCCCACAACAAACCCAGGAGGGAGGAATTTACCTGGAGAGTAGCACAGAGAAGGGACTGGAGATCGTTGAACTGGATTCTGTCAGAGGTGCTCTGGATGTGAGACTGAAACAAGAACAAAACCCCACGTGTGAAGAGGCTGCCTGTGATCCTGGCAGCTCCAGGGAGAGCCAGGTTGTACTTTAAATATTTGTTCTTTTCAGATCTCAGAGCAGAGGGGCTGTGAAAAAGCTAAATATAGAACCCCTGAGTGGTTTGGGACCTTAAATCCTATCTGTTCCCATGGGCAGGGACACCTCCCACCATCCCTGGATTTGGACACTCCCAGGGATAGAGCAGCCACAATTTCCCTGGTTTAAATTAGGATTTACCCACCTCCATCTGCAGCACTTGCTGGAGCCTCTCCATGATGACCAGGGTGGTTTTTTGGACAGCAGGATAACAGTCCTTGGCACTGTTTTTCACTATTTCCATCAGGGATTCATAGGCAGAACTCCTCAAGTTATTCTGGTGTCCATCAGGTCTGCAACAGAAGGAGGAAGATTTGCATCTCCAAGTGCTTGGAAACAGATTTTTTTTTAATTTTAGTAAACCAGCAACAGCTCCCTTTGAGCGCTGTGACAAGCAGAAGCCTCTTGAAAAGCCTTGAAATAAAGTGAATTTGTGAAACCACTTCTGGCACAGTTCTTTTTAATGATTTTTCAGTTTTTAAAATGATTTTCACAACGAGAAGAGGGACAGAAGGAGCCTTGGAGCTGGTGTCAGGTGAGCAGCACTTCAGAGGCCCTCCCCAGACACCTCTGAGGGTGTGAAATTTGAAATTAAGGCACCTGAGATGATTGATGGGCTCCAGAGCCTTGAGCCTGACACTCCACTCCTGGCTGGATGTAAATGAAGACTGGGAAAGAAGTTTAAATTCTGAACTGGGACAAGGTTTTTAAGGAGAATCATCAGCAAAAAAAGCTCCATCAGTCCATGGAGCTGATCCAGGGATTGAACCTGGAGCTGTCAGATTTATGTGACCTTCAAGCCACCATAAAATTGGAGTTTTAGCCTTTTTTTTCCTGCAGCTGAGAGCAAAATATTTTGTCTCATCTATGTTCTGTTTCAGCTGGAATGGGAATGAGAGATTAAGTAGGTCCCTGGCTCTTCTGGGAGCACCTGGAGCTGATGGGAAGGGATGGAACCCACACAAAAACAATCAGGGAAAATAAAAAAAACAACAAACAGGGATCCCTGATTATGTCCTGCTGCAATTCCTGATTATCCCGGGGCCCTGCAGCCAACAGGGACGAACCTTGTGACTGCACAAAAAGGACAGAGTCTTAAAACTGCGGAGTTAAACTCAGAGATGTGAGGGAAAATGGGAGAGGGAAATGGGGGCAAACTGTGAGGGGAAAGTTAGAAGGAAAACAAAAGGGACACTCTTGAACCTGCTAAAACCAGATATGGACAGAATTATGAGAAATTATTCAGTGGGAAAAGCTGTTTTCCTGGGATTTGCATCCTCTATTCCTCTTTTTGTAATACCAAATAAAGCCACGTTTTCAGTCCAACACCAGATCTCAGCTGCCAAGAAGAGCCCGAGAGCGTGAAGTGGGAAATAAATGCAAAAAGGCTTTTTTAGAGAGGTTGTTTTACCTGTCTGCAGTCTCCAGCAGTTTCTGCACTATCAGCTCAAAGGAGGAGGATAAGCAGTAGGTTGCTGGTTCTTCCTGATCATCAGCCACATCTGCAGCTTCATAGGCAGCTTCAGCAAGGCTGGAGAAGGCCTGGAACACAAAATATCCATTTGTTTTCCACCCTCACAGCTCTAGGAATTGAGATTTCAGTCTTCATTCCAAAATCCCCCAAAAGATCCAACCAAAAAACCCCACCCCAAGCTAAAAAGTGTGCAGGATGAACAATTCCAGAGCAGCTTAACCGTGCTATAGGTGGGTGAGAGGAGCTAAAAGCTTCCTGGTTTTTTATTTTACTCTAAAAACACCCAGGATTCATCATCAGGAGACAAAAGCCACCTGGATTTTTGCCAGGATAACAGAGCAGGGAAAACCCCTTTGTGCTGGTGAGTCTTGGAACCTCTGGAATTCTAAAAAGGGATTCTGTCATTTCTAGAAGTTGTTTTGACAGGAAAATCCTCCTCCCCAGCTCAGTCTGAAGGAGCAGCTCCTGGAAGGCAGTGGGGACATGGAGACCACACAAAGCAACAAGAAAAAAACCCTCATCCTGCTTCCCAAATTATTTCTGGGATTGTTCCAGGAGCAGGTTTGGGTTTGGGCCTCGAGGCAATTCAGTAAAAAGCTCAATCCAAAAATCCCTTTTCCCAACCCCAAGACAGCAGGGACAGTTCCCACATCATTCCCAGACAAGAGGCAACTTCTAAACTGCGTGAATATTAGCATTTTTTTCCTAAAATTCCACCTTTTTCCTTTATTTTTTTCCAGAGTCACAAAATAGAGTTGGGATAATTAAAGTGTCAACTAGTATTTGCTGGGGGAGCAAGCCATGGATTAATTGTGGAATTTACGAAAGTGTGTGTGGATAAATATATAAAAACCACATAAAATTTTATATGTATATATTAAATGATATAAACATATAAACCCATACAAATATAAAAAATAATATAAGAACAGAAAAATATAAATGTGTCTATTTTGATATATTATTTTGCATTTATATTTTTTAATTTATATTCAATAAAGCCCCTGACAGGAGGGTGGAACCAGGTGGGAGCAGGGCTCTGCTTGAGAGAAAATGGGGGAAAATGTGAGGGAAAAATGCGGGAAACCCGAGGGGAAAATGTGAGGGAAAAATGCGGGAAACCCGAGGGGAAAATGTGAGGGAAAAATGCGGGAAACCCGAGGGGGAAACGTGAGGGAAAAATGCGGGAAACCTGAGGGGAAACGTGAGGGAAAAATGCGGGAAACCCGAGGGGAAAATGTGAGGGGAAAAATGCGGGAAACCCGAGGGGGAAACGTGAGGGAAAAATGCGGGAAACCCGAGGGGAAAATGTGAGGGAAAAATGCGGGAAACCTGAGGGGGCAACGTGAGGGAAAAATGCGGGAAACCTGAGGGGAAAACGTGAGGGAAAAATGCGGGAAACCTGAGGGGAAAACGTGAGGGAAACATGAGGGAAAAACATGAGGGAAAAACATGAGGGAAAAATATGGGAAACCTGAGGGGAAACCGTGAGGGGAAAAATGCGGGAAACATGAGGGGAAACGTGAGGGAAAAATGCAGGAAACATGAGGGGAAACGTGAGGGAAAAATGCGGGAAACATGAGGGAAAAACATGAGGGAAAAATGCGGGAAACGTGAGGGAAAAATGCGGGAAACGTGAGGGGGAAACGTGAAGGGGGAAACGTGAAGGGGGAAATGTGAGGGAAAAATGTGGGAAATGTGAGGGGGAAACGAGGGAAATGTGAGGGGGAAATGGAGGGAGATTTGGTCAGACAAGACCAAACAACCTCAAGCAATGTCCAGGCTGGATATTAAGAAAATCTCCCCCATGGAAAAAGTCCCAGGCATCTGAACAATCTGCCTGGAGCAGGGCTGAACCCAAATCCCTGGAACTGCCCATCAAATCCACAGATGAGCACAAGAAGAGCCAACTAAATTTCGCGGCACTGCTGGTGGGATGGCAAAACGCTCCCAGATGCCAGCAGGAGCAGCTTTTCCCAGCAGATCTGAATTCCTGGCGGGGTTCAGGGGGGGTTCCTCACCCAGCAGACGTTGGTGGCCACCCTGGGCTCGGCGCTCAGCCCCTCCATCAGGCACTGCAGCAGCGGCGCCAGGTAGATGTCGTTGATGGCGGCCTCGGGCAGCATCTCGCAGATCCTGCCCACGGTCCAGGCCGTCGTGTCCCTGACCACCACGCTGGGATCCTTCATCAGCTCTATCAACGTTGGCATGGCCTGGGAAGGAGCCGGGAGAAACCAGGTGAGGGGGGAAAAAAAAAAAAAAAAATCCTGCGTTTGTCCCAATCTTGTAGTTTTGGTTTTTATTTTATATTAACGGTTCTATTCCCTGACACGTTCAGTTTTACAAACGGCTTCACCAAGGATGGTTTTACTCTGCATACCCGAAGTGATGGCAGCTTCTACATCTAGTAAATATTATAATTTTCACTCATTCAAATGCATTTCTTGCCATATTCCTTCCTAGCAGAGTCCCAAAGCAGATTTGAGGTAACTTAATGTGAGTGCTGGGTTACGGCTCAAATGCAGGATTTGGATTTGAGATGTTCTCCTCCAATTAACCCAGGGATGCTGGGCTCTAAAACTCTCCAAAACCAAGCATTATCCTTTCAATTTTCCTTAATTAGGAGCACGTGCAAATCAGACATTCTCCTTCAATTAACCCAGGGATTTTGGGCTCTAAAAGCCTCCAAAAAGGGGTTACAACCTTCTCATTTTCCTTAAATTAAGAGCACTTGCAAATCAAACACTGTCCTCCAATTAACCCAGTGATTTTTAGCTCCCTAAATCTCCAAAACCAGATAATATCCTTTTGATTTTCCTTAAATTAAGAGCACACGCAAATCAGGTATTCTCCCCCAGATAACCCAGGGATTTTTGCACTCTAAAAGCCTCCAAAAAACGAGAAAACTCAGGCTCTGAAACTCTCCAAAACAGGCGTTTTGGAGAGTTTCCTTGCGATTTTCCCTAAATTCAGAGGACGAACAAACCAGACATTAACCCAGCAATTTTGGGCTTCAATACCCTACAAAACCCAGGCTCCTGAAGCCACCAAAACAGGTGATATCCTCCTGATTTTCCTTAAGATAAGAGCCCATACAAAGCAGATATTCTCCTCCAAACAACCACTCAATTTTTTTAGCTAGAAAAACCTCCAAACAAGCGATTTTTAGCTCCAAAACCCGGTCACACCCTCCTGATTTTCCTTAAACAAAAACCTCACGCAAACCAAACCAAACCAAACCAAACCCTCTCCCCTCCTAAAGAACCACGAGATTTTTACCTGCAACCCCTTCCCAAAAAAACCCCCCCTCACCTGTATTACTAAAGGTTTGAGCTGGTTGGGCTCGGGCCCTTCCAGGATGCATCCGAAGGCCATGACAGCCGCGTCGCGGTACCTCCAGTCAGGATTTTTGATGTGCTCCTTGATGAAGGGCAGCACGTGGGGGACGATGTCGTCCTCGCAGCACGTGGCCAGCAGCATCAGGCACACCCCCGCCGCCTTGCAGGGGTTCCAGTCGTCGTCGTCGTCGTTCTCATCCTGCAAAAAAAAAAAAAAAGAAAAAAAAGAAACAAACGTCCCTCAGGATCGCTGGGATTAATCCCTTGGTTTGGCGGGTTTAAGTAAAATGGTGTTTGTGGAGGAAAGGGAACAGGGGTCGGTCACAGCTTCTTTGGGGTCTTTTTTGAGGTGGTTTATGCAGTTCCCTAAGTGCTTTTCCCTCATCCAGCTGGAATTTTATCCCTTTGATCCCTGATACCTTCCCAAAGCGGACCCTGCACCATTAAAAATCTCCTTTCCCAAACAAACCCAGGCTCTTAAACCTTCAATACCTTTCCAGCCTCAGAGAGCCTCATCCACTTCCCCAAAAAAGAGCTCTTCCCTCTCGCCCAGGTGGATTTTTGTCACTTTGATCCCTCCCAGAGGGTCCCTGCACCATTAAAAAATCTCCTTTCCCAACTCTCAAACCCTCCAAAGCTGCCCCCTGTGATTCCCTGCCCCATTTTATCCCCTGGGAACCTCCTGAAATTCCACTCTGCTCATCCAAGACCAAAAAGAAACCAGGGAAACAATTCCCTGGATTCACTCAGAGCATTTCCCCAGACAAATGAAGCCTGTTCTGTTAATTAACAGTTTTATCACCAGGCAAGTGATTCCATTAATTTTGATTAGCCTGGGAAGCACAGCCCCAGCAAATCCCTGGAAGTGTTTAATAGGGACTAAACAAACCCAGGCCTCAAAAATCCCAGGAACTGGAGCCCACATGAGGCAGGGGCTGTGGAATACTGGGTTTAATATCCCAAATATTCTGTCAGGAATACAGGGAATCACCAAACCTCCCTGGAAACCACAAACCCAGGGATGTGATCAGGGGAAAAAGGAGGCAAGTCCCAGTCTCAGCCTAAAAACTGCTGCATCACTGGCTCAGAGTGGTGCATGAAAGCTCATCACAGACCAGGGACCGCCACCTCCTGAGGCGTTTTTGGGATCAGAGGAATCCAAAACCCAATTCCCCAAGGAGCCAGGGGGGCAGGAAGAGCTCCCGAGCTGCAATTCCCTCAGGGAATGTGGAACTCACCTGTTTTGTTAAGGTCTGGGTTAGAATAGGGACCAAATATTGCAGTGCCCCCTTGGCATAGAACTTGCTGGTGTGCTCTGGGGGCCGTCCTTGTTCTGCTGCCTGCAGAGAAGAAAAAGAGGTGAAAAGTTTATTTGCATCAATATTTTGATCTGTTTTTTATATAATTTGAATTTATTTTCAGCATTAAGAGGCTGAATGATCAACTCCAGGAGGCACAAATTCCCTTTTTCCCCCCCCGCCTCCTTCCCAACAGGAATTGTGAGTTGCCTCAAGGGCACTTTGCGCCGAGTTAAATATTCCAAAATCCACTGTAAATATCCAAAAAATCCACTTTAATTCCTCATCCCTCCTCACAGGGCACAATTATCCCCATTTACACTTGGCTGTCAGGTGTAATTACCAAGTGAACCCGAGGTGAAGGAGCAAAAGGTTTGGAGCAAATAAACCCCACCCCATTGCTGCTGCCTGTCCTTTTATCCTTGATTTTTTATTTTTTAGGAATCCAAGCATAAATATAAATTTAGCTGCTTTTAAAAAATGGATATGATTCACGCAGAGCCCTTCAGAGTTTCAGCTGTTATTGATCTCCACAGATAATTTCTGCAAACAACATCTGCATGCAGAACAAATTCCCCAAATTCCTCTCCAGCCCCAGCTATTCCAAAGGATAATTACTTCTATTTTATCCAGAATTCCAGATTTGACTCATAAATCATGGATCTTAGGGAATGTGAGCCATCTTTTGGAAAACAAAAAACCCTCATGGCTGTGACAGACCCCAAAATTCGAGAGTGCCCCCAAAACCTGCACAGATTTAAAAGATCTGCTCTTAATTCCTTGGGATAATTACTTTTATTTCATCCAGAATTCCAGATTTGCCTCATAAATCATGGATTTTAGGGAATGTGAGCCATCTTTTGGCATAAAGCCCATCATGGTTGTGACAGACCTCAAAATTTTGGATATTATTTCATTAATCACATGGATTATTTCCAGGAAAAGTATGGGAAAGCCCTGTGATAGGAGCTGCACATGGATTTAGGTGGGAATAGGGAATAAGAATGGTAAAATTGGGTTATTTGAAAAACCAGCAGGGTGGAGAGGGCTGGGATGGTGGGAGGTGTCCCTGTCCATGGGAATGGATGGGATTTAAAGTCCTTCCAACCCAAACTATTCCAAGATCTGGGCATTAATTCCAAATTCCTAATTTACCGGGGGGAGCAGAACCTGGGCTACGACAAGGTGAGGAGCTAAAAACACCTCCCAAAGGAGGAGAAAAAAAAATCCCAAACGAGAAACTAAAAACTCTGAAATCAGGAGCTAAGAAATCCCAGAGGAGGATTTAAAAATTCAACTCCCAAATGAGCTAAAAAACTCCCAAAGGAGGAGTTAAAAATTCAACTCCCAAAGGAGAAGCTAAAAACTCAATCCCTAGGTGAGCTAAAAACACCCAAAAGAACAGCTAAAATCTCCCAAATAAGGAGCTGAAAACTCCCAAATGAAGAATTAAAAACTCCCAAATGAAGAATTAAAAACTCCAAAAGGAGAAGCTAAAAACTCCCCCAGAAAAGGACCCAAAAACTCCCTCAAGAGGAGCCAAAAATCTCTTTTGGGAGTTTTTATCTGGTGCTGTGACCCGGGAATTTTCCCATTTCCCCCGGGAAGGGCAGGAGGAGCGCCCAGGGTGGCCAAGGCCAGGATTCCAACATTCCCAAAGGGAATATCCAGGGAATTCCAGCCCCTCCCAAGCCTCACCTCCGAGGCCTCGATGGCCAGGTCCATCTCCTCGTCGCACACGTTGGACCAGAACTCGATGCCCTGCAGAGCCACCTCGTCTATGTCGCTTTTCATCGCCTCAATTGTGATCTGCGGGGTCAAAAAAGGAGATTTTAGGGATTTCTCCCTGCCTGAAATTCATCCTGATTTGTGGGCAATCAGGAGGAGATTCTGGGTTGTGGAATATTGGAGTTATTCTGTTGTAAAATTCCAAATAATCTGATTTTTTTCCTGTTTTATCAACTCGATGCCCTGCAGAGCCACCTCGTCTATGTCGCTTTTCATCGCCTCAATTGTGATCTGCGGGGTCAAAAATGGGGGGGAAAAAAAGGAGATTTTAGGGATTTCTCCCTGCCTGAAATTCATCCTGATTTGTGGGCAATCAGGAGGAGATTCTGGGTTGTGGAATATTCAAGTTATTGCACTTTAAAATTCCAAGTAATCTGAATTTTTTTCCCTGCTTTATCACCTCAAACCTTCAGGAGGGCAGCGGGGTTTTTTTGTCCCATTTGGAATCTTAAAGCTGGAATATCTGATGGGTTTTTAGGGATTTTGCTGGGATTGGGATTTGCAGGGAAAAAAAGGGAAAATCAGGAATGGAAGTTTTTGAAGAGATGGACAAGGCCATCAGATAAATAAAAATGGGAAATGTAAGTAGAAATTGAGGGAGATTAGAGAAATAAATATAATATAACAAAATATAATGTAAATAAATAAATAAATAAAAATTATAATATAAATATAAAGCAGAGAAATATAAATATGGGAAAGTCAGAGAAAAAAATATGAGAAATACAAATTCACAGGGGGAAATCACAGAAATAGAAATATAAGTAGAGGGAAACAAATATCAATGCAAACATAGGGAGATCGGCCAAAAAGATGAGAACTAAAAATACAAATGGGGAGAAATCGGAGAAGTAAAAATACAAATGGGGAGAAATCGGAGAAGTAAAAATACAAATGGGGAGAAATAAACCTGAGAAATATAAATAAAAAGAGAGGGAGATCAGAAAAAATAAATATCAATACAAAGAGAAGGAGATCAGCCAAAAAATATGAGAAATATAAACTCAAGTGGGAGGAAATCAAGAGAATATAAATATAAATAGAGGGAAATTAGAAAAGTAAGTATCAATACAAAGAGAAGGAGATCAGCCAAAAAAACGGGAAATATAAATACAAACGGGAGGAAATCAGAGAAACAAACGTGACAAACATTAATACAAACAGAGGCAAAATCAGATAAATAAATATCAACAGAAATAGAGGGAGACCAGAGAAATAAATTTCAATAAAACCACGGGGAGATCAGCCAAAAACACGCCAAATATAAACGCAGACAACAGAAAACCAGCGAAATCAATGCGAGAATGAGAAAAGCACTCACAGCGAAGAGGGCAGGCCCCATGTACGTCTCCATATATTGATAATAAAGGGACATTATCTTCACCAGGTTCTGTAAGGCAGCCACTCGTACCTGGGGCAGAGAAAAATCCCCAATTTCACACCATTTCCGTACTTTTAATTTTGTTTTTAGGAAGCAGAGATTCCCCCAGGAAGGGAGTTTTGATTTCACTCACCCTCGTGTCTGGACACTGTGTGGCTTCACAGACTACTTGCATAATAAAGTGCCTTTCAGACTGAAAGGAAGAGAAATAAAAGAATATGAAAAGGGGTTTTAAAAAAGAATTTAAGGTTTTAAAAAAGAATTTAAGGTTTTAAAAAAGAATTTAAGGTTTTAAAGTCTTCCCAGGGAGGGTGAATTTAGGTTTGGACCAGCACAGGCACAGGGCGTCACTCCCTGCTCTATTTTAAACCATTTTTCCCCCAAAATGAGAATTGCTTCTTCCCCAAAATGGGAATTTTTTTTCCCCGAAAATGGGAATTGTTTCTTCCCCAAAATGGGAAACTTTTCCTGCCCCAAAAGCCAAAAATTCAACAATAATTCCGTGCTGTCCCTGGGAGAGAAGAAAAGGATAAATTTAATCCAAGAAGGAAAAATGAAATAAAATAAATAAAACAAAACCAGTTTTAAAAAAGGAAAACGTAAGGTATGAAATATAAAAATTAAAAAAAAAAAAAAAATAAAACCAGATAAAAATAACATAAAAACAAATAAAACTGCTTTAACATTATAAATAAATACACACAAAAATAGAATTATAAATATAAATATAAAATTAAATCCAATTAAATCCATGAATTCGGTTGTTGTTCCATCCAGGGGCCTCCTGTTGGGAAGATTTTTCCTCCCCCATCGGATTTTCAGAGGCAAATTTTTGGATCTGGGTTGGGGCCAGGGTGACTGAAAGAGAAGTGCTGATCCCAGCTGGGATCCTGTCCCTGGCACAGGAGCAGGAATATCCAACGGGATCAGCTCTGGGGTCAGGTGTGATTTCAAGGGGAAAATGGGGGGAGGGAAAAAAAGAGGAAAATGGGGGGAAAAAGAAGAAAAAAAGGTGGGGGAAAAGGAGGAAGGGAAAGAAGGAAAGGAGAGAAAAAAGGGGGAAAAAAAGAGGTGGCCCTCCAAGAATATAAAAATCTTCTGGAAATCAGGAAAAAGCCCTTGAAGATCATAAAAAAGGGAAGAAAAAAGGAAAAAAAGGGGGGAAAAAAAAGAATCACTGCTCCCCTCCCCTGAAGGTTCCCCGCATCCCTGCGTTCCAGGCGCCAAAAAAGCTGAATCCAGGTCTCAGTCTGCACAGGATTTATCCATCAAAACTCAGCGTGGTGCATGGATCCTCATCACTGACCGTGGATTCAGCAATCCCAATCCCGGGATTTGGGGCATTTTTTTTCTTTTTTCCTCCTCTCACCTCTTTGTCAAAGTTTGCTTTGGTGAATTCCAAAGAGTTCAGGAGTGCGTTGGTAGCTGCAAGCTTCACATTGTTGCTGGGCTCCTCCTTTCTCATTCCCTGGATTATGGCAGTCAGGATTTCATTGGATTTGTCCTGGAGCTGCTCTGGATCCTGAAAAAAAATATATATATTAAAAAAAGGAAAAAATTGGATAAAGTTATTTATGATTTAAACTGGTTTTTATGTTTTCAAGCAGCGGAGTCTGTAGATAAAAAGGATTTTTTTGGTTTTTTTGCCAGAATCTACGAATCAGAGAAATAAATGTGAGAGATAACAATAGAAACAGAGAGAGAGAGCAAAGAAATAAATGTGAGAAATAACAATAGAAACAGAGAGAGAGAGCAAAGAAATAAATGTGAGAAATAACAATAGAAACAGAGAGAGAGAGCAAAGAAATAAATGTGAGAAATATAAATACAAATGGGGGAAATGGGAATGGGGTTTAGGAAAGTTTTTGGATAAACCAGGAAATCATGGGAAATCCAAGGAATTCCTTGAGCTCCTGGGATGGGAAGGAGAAGGCTGAACTGAGCACAAATCCTCCAGAAACCCAAGTGAAAAATGCCAAATAAATCCCACTGGATCAAACATGAACCAATAAACTCCAGGTTTGACTTCACTCATAAAAAGTTAAAAAAAAAATAAATACTGATTTCCAAATAATTTATGGATTTCCAAATAATTTATGGATTTCCAAATAATTTATGGCAGAGACTTTGAAAAAATTTTCCAATTTTTTTCACAGAACAAAAATTGCAGTGCCTGGACCTGCAGCAAGGCCAGGAGATGTTAAAACAATTAAATCTTTAAATATTAAATGTTAAATAACTGCGAAACCCCCAGGGTTTAAAGAATAAAGCTGTGAACAAGCACTAAAAACTCAATTTGAATTTGTGGTAAATTTGAGACACAAGTAATGGGATAAATTCACCTCAGGATTTATCCAGCTGATGGATTTGAGATTCCCAAACTCTGTCACAACTGGAAAACTTTTAAGGCGGGATTTTAAATAGAAATATTTAAATTAGCGAATTCAGCCCAAAAATCCAGAGGTGAGTGAATTAAAAAAAAAAAAAAAAAAAAGGAACAAACCCTCCAGAATTCCAGAGATTTGTCACAACCAGATTTCCTCTTTTATTTCGTTTTTCTCCTCACTGTAACCAACCCCTTGAAAATAAAATCCAAATAAAAGCCGCAAACACAAGATTTCTCCTCCTGCATCCCTGTACTGAGATTCCAGCAGGGAATATTCGGTGGCACCCAAAAAAGCAGCTCCCAATCCCATTTTCCAGTGGCAGGTTGGAGTTTTCCAAGAAATTCGCACCGAATTCTGCCAATCCCCCATAAACCCAACGGAGATTTAATGGAAGTTGCTTCAAAGAGTGAAAGATTCCCTCCAAAAGCGAAATATTCCATCAAAGAGCGAAATATTTCACTCAAAATGCGAAATGTTCCCTCAAAAAGCGAAATATCCCCTCAAAAAGCAGAATATTCCCATAAAAAAGGGGAATGTTCCCAGAAAAAGGGGAATTCCTGAACCAACCCTAAAAGGGCTCCTCCGGCCAGAGGAAAATCAGCTTTTTCCAAAGCAGGAAGGAATCCAAAGCTGATCCCTGTTTTATCCCAGGATGTGGATGCTGAGCTGAGGTTTCACCCCCAGCCCCGCAGGGACACGGAGCCTCCAAATTCCCTTCAGGAACCGTGACCTGGATTTGTGGTGGGAAAGGAGGTCAGACCTTCCAGGAGCATCCCGGAGCTGGAGCTGCCAGCAGGATGGAAAAGCAGGCAGCACGAGCAGGGATCCAACCTGGACAGCAGGGACTGAGGTCAGGAAAGGCCTCAAGGATCAGAAAAGTCTCCTGGAAATTAGGGAATCCCTTCCAGGAACATAAAAATCTTCTGGAAACCAGGGAATCCCCTGCAAGGTCATAGAAGTCTCCTGGAAATTAGGGAATCCCTTCCAGGAACCTAAAAATCTTCTGGAAACCATGGAATCCCCTGCAAGGTCATAGAAGTCTCCTGGAAATTAGGGAATCCCTTCCAGGAATATAAAAATCTCTTGGAAACCAGGAGAATCCCCTGCAGGGTCATAGAAGTCTCCTGGAAATTAGGGAATCCCTTCCAGGAATATAAAAATCTTCTGGAAACCAGGGAATCCCCTGCAAGGTCATCAAAGTCTCCTGGAAATTAGGGAATCCCTTCCAGGAATATAAAAATCTCTTGGAAACCAGGGAATCCCCTGCAGGGTCATAGAAGTCTCCTGGAAATTAGGGAATCCTTAAGGGCAGGAAAGCCCTCTAAGATAATAAAAGCCTCCTGGAAATCAGGGAATCCTGAAGGTTGGAAAAGATCATAAAAATCTCCTGGAAGTCCTAGGAAAGCCCTCCAAGATCATATGAAAATCTCATGGAAATCGGGGAATCCTCAAGGTCAGGAAAACCCTCCAGGATCATTAAAGTCTTCAGGAAATCAAGGAATTCTCTCCAAGATCATAAAAGCCTGATGGAAATCAGGGAATCTTTAAGGCTGGGAAAGCCCATGGTCATAAAAGTCTCCTGGAAATTATGGCTGGGAAAGCTTTCCAGGATCATAAAAGCCTCCTGGAAATCAGGGAATCATCAAGGTCAGGAAAGTCCTCCAGGGTCATAAAAGTTCCCAGGAAATCAGGGAATCCTTAAGGCTGGGAAAACCATCCAGGATAATAAAAGCTTCATGGAAATGAGGAAATCCTTCAGGCTGGGAAAGCCCTCCAAGAAATCACGGAATCCTCAAGGTTGGGAAAGCCGTCCAAGACCACCAAGTGGGAGAATCATGGAATGTCCTGAGTGGGAAGGGATCATCCACCCCTGCAGGACACCCTGAAATCCCACCCTGTCCCCGGGAGCACTGTCCAAACACTCCTGGAGCTCTGGCAGGTTTGGGATCACGACCATTCCCTGGGGAGCTGCTCCAGTGCCTGACCACCCTCTGGGAAAAACACCAAATCCAACCCAAAATCCAACCTCAAAACACAAAAAACCCCAACTTAACAGCCCAAATCCAAAATCCAACACAAAGCCCTCAACCTTAAACCCGACTCAACAAACCCAACCCAAGAAACCCCAAAAAATTCAACTCAAAACCCAACTCAACAAAACCAAAACAAATCCAACCCTAAACCCAACCCAACAATTCCAAAAAACTTCAATCCAAAGAATCCCAACCCTAAGAATCCAAGCAAAAACCCAACAAACACAACCCAAGAAACCCAAACCAAACCAAAAATCCAATCCAAAAAAATCCAACGCAAAGAACTCAAACCTAAACCCAACAAATCCAAAAACCCCAAACCAAAATCTAACCCAAAAAGTCCAACCCAAAGAATCCAACCCAAAACCCAACTCTAAACCCAACGCAAAAAAACCCTAAAATCAAACCAAAAGTCCAACCCAACAAACTCCAACCTGAAGCGCTCGACCCTAAACCCAACCCAACAAATCCAAAACCCCCAACCCCAAAATCCATCCTCAAAAACCAAAAAGAATCCAACTTAACAGCCCCAATCCAAAACCCAGCTCTAAACCCAACCCCCAAAAAATGAAAATGAAACCCAAAGAAAATGAAACCAAAAGTCCAACCCAACAAATTCCGACCGAAGCACTCGACCCTAAACCCAACCCAACAAATCCAGAACTGATCCAACCCTAAACCCAACAAATCCAAAAACCCCAACCCAAAATCCAACCTCAAAAAACCAAAAAAAAAAAAATCCAACAGCCCCAATCCAGAACCCAACCCAAAGAATCCAACCCAAAACCCAACTCTAAACCCAACCCCCCAAAAAAAGAAAATTAAACCGAAAGTCCAACCCAACAAACTCTGACCTGAAGCGCTCGACCCTAAACCCAACCCAACAAATCCAAAAACTCCAACCCAAAATCCAACCTCAAAAAACCAAAAAAAAATTCCAACTTAACAGCCCCAATCCAGAACCCAACCCCAAAGAACCCAACCCTTCCCGGCACACCCTCCAACCCAACAAATCCAAAAACCCCAACCCAAAATCCATCCTCAAAAACCAAAACAAAAAAATCCAATTTAACAGCCCCAATCCAGAACCCAACCCCAAAGAACCCAACCCTTCCCGGCACACCCTCCAACCCATCCCACGCCGCGCCGCCGGGAGTCGCGGATTCCCGGGAGCACTCACGATGTCCTGGCAGATGTAACCGATGGCCTCGAGCGTGGACTCCTTCATGTGCTCGGTGCTGTGCTGGTTGGTGACGTTGGCCACCAGCTGCGGGATCAGCTCCGGCCACTGGTTCATGGGGATCTCGGCGCAGGCGATGCCGGCCACGCACTGCGACGCCGAGCTGGGCCGGTACGTCTCCGTGCCCAGGGTCTGCAGCACCTGCGGATCCGCCGGGGGAACGGGCTCAGGGCGCGCAGGAGCAACCCTCAAACCCTCCCCAAAACTCCTTCGGATTTCCCCGGAAATCGCGCGGTTTGTCCCCGGGAAAAACGTGGATCTCGGCCGGGGCCCCGGGGTAAAGGGGAACGGTGAAAGGGTGAACGGATCGGGGCCTTCGATAAAAAAAGTTGTACAAATGCGGTTTTCCTAAAAAAACCTTCGGCTTTTGTACAATAAACTCATTGCTAGAATCTCTTAAGAAACCTTAAAATGCGTCTTAAACAAAACCTTAATCCTAAATGATGAAGATTTTAGGGCAGTAAATATCAGGTTTTAAAACTAACCCAGCATTCAAAAGTTGAACAAACAACCCCAGTGCCTTGGACTTCACGTTTTCAATTCAATTCACCCCAAAACAGCAAATTTTTCATGCCAAAATCATCTGGGTAACTTTGCTGTGTATTGGGAACAATCAGGAGGATTTTTGTTGGTGGAGTTTGGGAACTTTTCCTTAAAAAATTGATTTTTTCAGCTTTTCCTTTCATACACCAATACAATTTTCTTTTAAAAATAGAGGGAGGGATTTGCATTTTCCCATCATTTTTAGTTATACACTTTCTCTAAAAACTGGAGGGACACGGGAATAATTTTTTCTCAGCATTCTCACTCATACACCAATAACTTTTTTTTTTAAAAAATAGAGACACTGAAATGCTTTTCTTTGATCATTTCCATTTGAACACCAGTAATATCTTCTATAAAAAACCGAGGAAGGGATTTGCATTTTTCCAGCATTTTTTGGTTACACACCAATAAAACTTTCTTTAAAGAAACCAAGAGATGAGGACTCATTTTTTTCAGCATTTCCAGTTACACACCTTCGTTTTCCAAGCTTCCACCTAGATGTTGTATTTTTGACATCGAAAACAGCAACAAATTTTTCAATTTCAGTGCACAAGGACAGCTCCTGATCCCAGTAAAATTCCATGAAAATAAAGGATCAAAGGTGCTCCATCATCTCTCACCCAAATTTATCTCTCTAATGTGGTTGCCCCTGGATCCCTGGAATTTCCAAGGCCAGGCTGGATTGGGCTTGGAGCACCCTGGCATAGGAAAAGCTGGGAATGGCTGGAATTCAAGGTTCTCCCAACCCAAATAATTCTGGGATTATGGAGAGAGATTCTATTAACGCACAAAAAGTAAATATAAAGCTCACGGCCGAGCTGAATCAATCACAGAGCGCTGCACAAATCCCAGCACCACTTTTTGCTCCCATCAGCCAAAAAACAAACAAAACCAAAAACTACTGAGCCACCACTTCTGTCCCTGCAGGCTCTGAACTCCAACTGGCACGGGGCAAAAAGGATCCTCGGGAAAACACCCCAATTTCTTCCTAATTTTCCATCTGGAACTTGCAATTTTTTCCCCATTTCTCACTATTAAAACCTCCTGGGGCCTCATGCGAACGCTGCTCAGGCTCAGAGCGTTTCAAAAGTGTTGATGGGGATTGGAGAGCACTTGGGGAAAAGCTCTTCCTCAGAAAGGGAAGAAAAATCTTCCTTAAAAAGCATTTCCTGCAGAAAAATCAACGTGCAGCCCAGCTGCAGGGGAAGCCACGGAATCCTGGAATTGTTTGGGTGGGAAGGGACCTTAAATCCCATCCAGTGCCACGGGCAGGAACATTTCCCACTCTCCCAGGCTGCTCCAAACCCTGTCCAGCCTGGCCTTGGACACCTCCAGGGATCCAGCAGCAGCCACAGCTTCTCTGGGAAATCTGTGCAGTGTTTTTAGAGCTTCACTGCAAAAACTTCTTCCTTTTATCTCATCTAAATCAATTTAAAACCATCCTCCCCTGTCCTACTGCAACATTCCATAAATCACGGAATAGCCTGAGCTGGAAGGGCCCCCCAGGGATCATCCAGCCCTGCAGGACACCCCAAAATCCCAGCCTGTGCACCCCTGTCCAAACACTCCTGGAGCTTTGGCAGCTTCGGGATCGCGACCGTTCCATGGGGAGCTGTCCCAGTGCCTGATTACCCTCTGTGTGAAACCCCCCAATCCAACTCAAAATACCCATCCCAAAACTCCTGGAGCTCTGAGAGGTTTGGGATCACGACCGTTCCATGGGGAGCTGTCCCAGTGCCCAAAAACCCTCTGGAGGAAACCCCAAAATCCAACCCAACAAACCCAACCCCAAACTCCCGGAGCTCTGGCAGCTTCGGGATCACGCCCATTCCATGGAGAGCTGTCCCAGCACTGAACCAACCTCTGGGGGAAGATCTTTCTCCAAATTCCACTCCAAATCTCATCCGGATGAAACCAACTCCCAGAACCGAGCACCTGAGCAGCTGCTGCTGCTCCAGAGACCGGGAGCAACCGCGGGAAAACGCTTTACGTGGAAAACCACGGCCGCCGTTCCTCACCGACCCCTCCCGATGCAGAACGAAGGGGGAAAACGAGTTAAAACCCGAGGACTTACGAAGTTCTTGACCTCCCTGCGCGCGTTGGCGTCGATGGCGAGCCATCTCTGCTGGTACTGGGCCTTGATGTCGGGATCCTTGGAGGTCAGCGAGTTCTTGATCTGCAGCCCGGCGGCCACGCGCGCGACCTGGCTGTTCCCGGGGTTTGCCAGCACTTTGGACAGTTCCACCAGGAAGGTCGGCTGAGGAGACAGCGGGGTCAGCCCCCAGGCACCCCACAAACCTCGGCCAGCCCCCCTAAAGCCGCCCCCAGCCCGGATCTATCCCGAGATTACGGGTTAAGCTCCTCACGAGAAGCGCTGGAAGCTGCGGTGGCTCCGCCGGGTTGGGATTTTTATAGAGCTGACACCAGAGCCCAGTTACCTCCCCTGCTCCTGCCTGCCCTGAGAATTCTTTTAAATAAATGGATTTATGGGTCAAAAAAAAAAAAAAAAAAAAAGGATTTTCTGGGTGGGAAGTCAGCGTGGAAAGGAGGAACTCCCTGCTTGTTGTTTCGGTGATTCCGGACCGGAATTGGGATTGGTAAAATGTGGAACGGCTGATTTGTGATATCCCAAACTCTCTGCTGATCAGAATGATGATCAACCCCTCAAAATAGTGATTAACATCCCCCAAAACCACCCGAGTGCACATAAAACCCCCTGGCATTGCTGCCACTTCCTCTGCTAAAACCTTTCATTTTTAAACCTCTTCTTCTTTCAAACCCTTTTTAAAAATTTCTTCACATTTCAGAGGCTTCCCTGAAGTCAAGTCTCAGCAGAGAAGTTTTATTTCTTTTCCTGAATATTTTTCCTCAAAAGCTTTTTCCCTGCTCAGAAAAAGCCTTCCTAGGAAATAGTGGGAGCAGCTGCATCGCTTTCCAAACCTTTTTACACCAACCAGAAACGTGATTTTCCTAAAAATCTTCAACTTTTTTACAATAAACCCCTTTCTAGAATCTCTTAAGAAATCATAAAATACATCTTTAAAAAAACCACCAACTTAATCCTAAATTATGAAGATTTTGGGGCACTAAAAATCCATTTCTAAAACTAACCCAACATTCAAAAGTTGAACAAACAACTCCAGTGCCTTGGACTCCACGTTTTCAATGTCCAAGCCCAGCTCTTGAAATAAAATTCACTTCAGTTGTTCCATCCCCAACTCTTCAACGTTTAAACTGCAAAATTTGGGGTCAAAAAACTGGAGAAAACTTCAAGGGATGGCTGTAAAGCATTAGAAATATTCTAAATTTAATGTAATAGAATAAAGCCTACAAACAGACCCCACTAAACCACTTCAAACTAAATTTTATACTTGGATTTTATTATGGGTAAGGAACCAGCCAGAATTAGTTCACAGGACAACTCAGAAGTGTTGCTGCCACCTTGGACAAGAAAACTCCTGAAATTCACAGGTGGAGAAGCATCCTTGGGTTTCTCATCCATAAATTAGCAGGAAAATTTGTCATTTCATGAGGTTTTGGGGCTAAAAAATAAAAATGACCAGCATCACATGAAACCTCGCAGATTTTGAGAGAGTAAAGAAGATGTGCCTGACCTGGCTCCCACCTGCAGAGATGTCAGTGAACAGCTCAGGTCAAAGGGGATAAATTAGGCAAAAGGGGATAAATCAGAGGTGGACAGGAGGAGGAAGAGGAATGAGGAAGAGCAGGAGGCTCCCAAGCCCCCTGGGGCTCTCCTCACTCAGTGACTACAACATTTGGTGAGGACAGGCCCGAATTCCACATCCTCATCCTCTTTCTTCATCCTCGTCCTCTTTCTTCATCCCCATCCTCATCCTCCTCCAGGACTCAGCCCCCTCTCCCAGCCTGGACCATTCCAAATGCCCATCCCACACAAATCCTCGGTCCCAGCCCAAGCTCTGCCCTCACTCAATCCTGCCTCCCACAAAGCAAAGAAAAAACGAAAGCTTGGAGTAATCCCACAAGGCAGAGAGGGAAAATGAAACCTTGGGAAATCCACATCTCTCCTGGCTCTTCCCAACACCTGGAAATCAGGACCACGAGCAGCTCCTGCCCATCACCCCAAAATCCCTCACACCACGCAGCCCTGGAGCTCCGGGCTCAGTCAGGGGTTCCTGAGACTCCACCAGCACCAAATCCACAGGATTTTCCCCTCAAAACTGAGGCTCAGCACAAAAGCTGCATCAATCCCGATTCCGAGGGGGCCTCACACTCCTTCCAACAGCACCAGAAACACAAACACCTCTGTGGCTTTGCCAGTTCACACCAGGCCAGGGGAGGGATGTGCTGCTGGGGTCACAGGGGACAGTTTTGGGGATGATAACGGGGGTGTGACAAGGACCCAGCACCCCCCAGTGCTCCCCACCCCTGCAAGGACCAGCCAGAGCTGCAGCCCCACACCTTGACTAAGCAAAAACCCTTCTCAACCACCAGCAGCCCTAAATCCCCCACTCCAGCACAGCGATTACACCCGGGAGTTTAGGCTTTTGTTTTGCCCTTTTCTTCTCTTTTTTCAGATTTTTTTCCTCCTCAAATTTAGGGTCACCGGGGGGTGCAACTCCCCCTGCCCAGCTGAGCCTCCCTCGCCCACCAGACGCTCCTGAGCTCCTCCCCAGACTCCCGAAGCTCCGATCCCGCCCGGGCGGGGGTCTCGAGGGGATGCGGTGGTCCCGGAGGGCCGGGCAGTAGGACCGGACAGGGGCCCCGAGGGCACTAGAACCGGGCAGCAGGACTGGGGGTGGGTCCCACGGGCAGCAGGAGCGGACACTAGAACCGGACAGCAGCACCGGGCAGGGATCCCGCGCACAGAAGGGTTGGGAGAGGGTCCCGTAGGACCGGGGACCGGAACCGGCCGGGGGTCCCGCGGACGCCAGGACCGGGCGGTAGGAGCGAGCAGCCGGACTGGACGGGGGTGCGGCGGGCACTGGGACCGAACGGGGGTCCCGCGGGCGCTGGAAGCGGGCGGCGGGGCCGGTCGGGGTCCCCGCGGGCGGCCGGGCTTTAGGACCGGGCGGCGCCCGGGGCCGCGATGGCCGCGGCGGCCGCACATGGCCCGCGGCCGCTCCCGCACCGGCCCCGCCCCCCGGCCCGGCGCCGCGCGCTGATTGGCCGCCGGCTCCGCAGAGCGCGCTGTGATTGGCCCGCGCGGCCGCCGGGCGCGGGCAGGGGCGGCAGCGGCCATGGCGGCCGGGCCGGGCCGGGCCGAGCCGGGCGGGGCGGGGGGGCCGCGGAACGCTCGGGGCAGCGCCGGCCCCGCCACCGCCGCCGGCCCCGCCGCCCCCGGGGCCGCCCCGAGCGCTCACCAGGTTCTCGATGGCCGCCTGCTCCAGGAACTTCTGCGCCGCCTCGAGCTCCGAGCAGTCTGCGGAGGGGAAACCGGCGTCAGCCGCGGCCCAACCGCCAGGGCCCTCAGGCTCCGAGCGCGCTCCGAGCCGTGCCCGGGAGCCTTCCCGCCGCTACGGTTCCCGCCCGCCCCAAGGCCTTCCCCGCCGCCCACGCCCTCCCCGGGGCTGCGGGAGCCGCCTCGGCCGCCCCGCGGGTTGCGCGGCCCCCGCCCCGCCCGGCCCCGCCGGGCCTGCCCGCCCCGCCGCCCTCTGCCCTCGGCCCGCGCCCTACCCGGCGAGACCGTCTTCTCTAGGATGGTGATGAGCTCCATGGCGGCGGCGTGGCGGCTCCGGCGCCGGCGGGAGGAGGAGGAGGAGGAGGAGGGGAAGGGAAGGGGGGGGGGAAGCGGGGCGGGCCGGAGGAGGGGAGGGAGGGGAAGGGCGGAAAGCCGGGGCCTGCCCCGCGGAGGCGGCGGGCGGAGGCCGGAGCGGGGCGGGAGGGAGGCGGTGGCTCCCGGTGCCGCTGCGGGGCGATGGCGGAAGATTCTTTTTCTTTTTTTTCTTTTTTTTTTTTTTTTTTTTAAGTGTTAAAAAAAAAAGAAAAGAAAAAAAAAAAAAGGGGGGGGGAAAAAAAAAAAAAAAAAGAAGGGGCCGCGCGAGCGGGGAGGCGGCGGCGCGCGCGCGCACCGGGCGGCGGAGGGATACGCCAGGAGGCCCCGCGCGCGCGCCCCGCGCCCGCCGCGCTGATTGGCCGGCGGGGCCCCCCCCGAACGGGGCGCGCGCTTTCCTATTGGTCGGGCCGGCGGCGCGAGGCCATTGGAAGAGGGGGGCCATGGGGGGGGAGCGGGGGAGGGAAGAGAAGGGGCGGAGCCTCCGGCGGCGCGCGCGGGGATTGGGCGGGGCCGGGACCGGACCATTGCCGCGGGAAGGGGGGGGGGGTGGGGGGCGCAACCACGTGGGGCCGCCGGTGGGGGAGACACCGGGACCGCCGGAGAGGAGAGCGGGGTCACCGGCGCTGCCGGCGGCTCCCCCCGGCCGTGCCCGGCGCAGCTCCGCCCGCGGCGGGAGCGGGAAGAGGCGGCAGCGGCTCCGGGCACCGGCACCGGAACCGGCTTGGGAGGAGCCACGTGCTCGGCGCGCAGCGGGAAGCGGGGCCGGTGGCTGCGTCCCGGTGTGTCCCGGTGTGTCCCGGTGTGTCCCGGTGTGTCCCGGTGTCCTGCCCGACCCTGCAGGGTCGCTCCGGGACGGGCATCCCGCAAGAACCGGCGCCGTGTCCCGCGGGCCGGTACCGGTACCGGTGAGGCCCCGGCCCGGTCAGCACCGGGCACCGGGGCGCGGATTGAAGCGCTCCCCGAGGAGCCAACCCCGCCAGAACCCGCCCTGCACCGGCCCCGGTGTCCCCGAGTGCCCCGGGGCCGGCAGCGGGGTCCCTCCGCATGGCGGTGTGTCCCCAAACCGGGGTGACACCGGGCACGGCCGAGGGATGCGGGAATGGGAAGGGAAAACGGGAGAACGGGAGAGCTGGAGAAGGACAGGACAAAGCGTGGGTGACCGATTAACGGGCCGTAACGGGGAGTGGCAATTAGTGACACATGCCGTAAGCACAGGGCCACAATTAACAATTCCCGGGACACTGCCCCGGCCCCTCCCGCGGCTGGAGGCACCCGCAGAGCCGAGCACCGCCCCGGGCCGGGGAGGATTCCGGGCTCCTGGGAAAGGGAAGCGCTCCAGGAACGGGATCCGATGGAATGCGGGGAGAAGGGAGAGCCCGGCTGGGAGAGGGCAGGGTTACACGGGATTTGGGGAAGGAATTCCTCCTTGGAGGAGGAGCGCTGGGACAGCTCCCCATGGAATGGTTGAGATCCCAAACCTCTCAGAGCTCCAGGAGTTTTGGGATGGTCGTGATCCCGAAGCTGCCAAAGCTCCAGGAATGTTTGGACAGGGGTGCACAGGCTGGGATTTTGGGGTGTCCTGCAGGGCTGGATGATCCCTGGGGGGCCCTTCCAGCTCAGGCTATTCCGTGATTTATGGAATGTTGCAGTAGGACAGGGGAGGATGGTTTTAAATTGATTTTGATGAGATAAAAGGAAGAAGTTTTTGCAGTGAAGCTTTAAAAACGGTGCAAAGATTTCCCAGAGAAGCTGTGGCTGCTGCTGGATCCCTGGAGGTGTCCAAGGCTGGGCTGGACAGGGTTTGGAGCAGCCTGGGCCAGTGGGAAATGTTCCTGCCCGTGGCACTGGATGGGATTTAAGGTCCCTTCCCACCCAAACAATTCCAGGATTCCGTGATCCAGGGAAAACCCTGGAGAAACCCCTGGCAGCAGCTGGCCCCAACATTCCCATTCCAGCTGCAAAGAGCTGCCTTCATCCACGGGCTGTGAGGAGATCCCGGGCCCCAGGTGCTTCCCAAGCCCGGGCACACAGAGCAGCTCCCAGAGCTCCCTCCCGCGGGGCCAAACCCAGGAGAATTCCTGCCCAATCCGGCTGGAAGCTGAGGAAAAGCTGCCCGACGAGTCGGTGCTGCCTGCGGGGTTCCTCATCCCAAACCACCAGAGATTCCCCACTGTTCCCTGAGGGAGTTCTGGGGAGCAGAGCTCGAGCTGGCCCCAAGGAGGGATTTTATTCATTGCTGGGGAAATGGATCTGCCCAGGGCTCCGGGGAATGTCCGTCATTCCCTGAAAAATCCGGGTTACGGGCAATGTCCGTCATTCCCTGAAAAATCCGGGTTATGGGGAATGTCCGTCATTCCCTGAAAAATCCGGGTTACGGGCAATGTCCGTCATTCCCTGAAAAAATTCCAGGTTCCAGGGAGTGCAGAAAGCGCCAGGGAGGGAGGAGGGACAGAGCAGGAGTTCTCCAGGCGTGGATGGATCCGTGGATCCTCTCTGGATCCCTCAGGTGGCCCTGGTGGGACCCTCGGCCCCAGGGAACGCTCCCCAATCCTGTGGGCAAAATCCCGGAATGGTTTGGGTGGGAAGGAGATGAAAGCTCATCCAGACAGGTCCAGGGACACTTCCAGGGGTGTGGCAGCCACAAGTCCCTCGTTAATCACCACAATTCCCTCATTAATCACCACAATTCCCTCATAAATCACAATTCCCTCATAAATCACCACAGTTCCCTCATAAATCGCCCCCTGAGCCCCATCTCAACCCTTTCCTCACTCCCAAAAATCTCCTCTCCCCTTGTCCTGCCCCTTCCCCAAGCATCATTTTACCTCTAAAAATTTCTTATGGGAAGGATAAATCCCAAAGTTCCTTTAACTGGCAATTAAATGCCATGAGAGGCCAGGCCCAGCTCTTTCCTCACCCCCAAAATCTCCTCTCTCTCCCTTTTCCCTGGCATCACTTTGCTTCCAGCGACAAAAATAAAGATTTCCTCCGGAAAGGACAAAGCCCAGAGCTCCTTTAACCGGGAATTGAGCTCCTCTCAGGCCCGTTGTTGTTTCTGTGTGGATCCCACACGGATCCCCCGAGCCCAATCCCCGCTCCCTCCGGGGTTATTTTCATTTTGTTCGTGTGCAGGGAGCAGAAGGGAAAGCGGCTTAGTCTGGGGAAAGGGCTGGTGCTGACGGCAGGGAAACGCCTCAGTTCCCGAACCGGGCTCAGAATTCCCAAACCAGGCTCAGAATTCCCAGCTCCAACCTCAGAATTCCCAAACCGGGCTCAGAATTCCCAAACCGGGCTCAGAATTCCCAGCTCCAACCTCAGAATTCCCAAACCAGGCTCAGAATTCCCAGCTCCAACCTCAGAATTCCCAGCTCCAACCTCAGGAATGCAACCGAGCTCAAAGCCTCAAAATTCCCATTTTTGTGGTGTTTCCTCACCCCAGAGGCGTCTCCACCGTGTTTTTCCGTCAACTTTGCGCTGTTTAACGCAAGTTTTTTGATTCACGGTGGGATTTTTCTCTTTCCTTTCTCCAGTAAATCCAGTCCTGGGCAGTTCTGGGGTGCCTGAGGGTGGTTTTTATTCAGATTACAGGGGCTCTGTGAGCCCAGACTCCATCCCTGGTGGCACAGGAGGGGTCCTGGAGGTGACACCTTGGCCTCTGCTGTCCCCTCACAGCTTTGGGTTCTTTCAGGCTCTAAATTAAACCAAATTTTGGGTCCTTTCAGGCTCTAAATTAAACCAAATTTTGGGTCCTTTCAGGCTCTAAATTAAACCAAATTTTGGGTCCTTTCAGCCTTCAAACAGAACACAAGGTGAGGACGTGAATTTCACATTGACATTTTTATTAACGCCAACTGTTTTAAATTTTTTTTATTATTATTTTGTACTCTTTTTTTTGTTTTTTTTTTTTAGGGATTTTTTTGGTGGGGTGGGGGGTTTTTTTTGTAATCTTTTTTTTTTTTTTTTCTTAAAACAATAGCACAAAAATGTCTCAAGGGGAAGCGGTCTGACAAGTTAAATCTGATGACCTTCCGAAAAAAAAAAAATTAACAGTTAAGCCACGCCAAATACGAATCCCTGTTAAAGAAAATAAGGAAAAAAAGAAAATAAAGGAGGAAAAACCAAAAAAAAAAAGAACAAGCTTGAACTCCAACCTTTGTGTATTAGAGGGTGGCTGGTTAGTAGGACCACGCTGCTTTGGGAGGGGATGATGGCACAGCTTCATCATCATCATCATCATCACTGATTTAAGGCTTCTGAATAATCCAATTTTCCACCAAACTCATGGAGAGGAAAGGGAAATCCCCTGGGAAGGAGGAGCTGGGAGCAGCTGGATCCTCTGGAGAAGGGCAGGGCAGCCCCCACGTCCCCCTGCACGGGGAGAAGGGGCCACGAGGAAATGGGAAATAAAATCAAACTGCACCAACCTTTCTCTTTTTAATGTGGCTGTGAGAGGAGTTTCCTTTACAATCCCGATCTCTCCACGACGGACATCAGCGAGAGGGGATGGGGGAACCCAGGAGAAACAGAACGGGGGTGGTTTGTGGTTTTTGTGGGGTCTTTTTTTTTGCTGAGGTAACACAAAAGGGAAAGGGGGAACCCTACGAATCCTTGGGGTGGGGAGGGGTTCAGGGAGATCTCCCCAAAACCTTGCACAGGTTCTGTCAAACCCGGCCCAGTGACCTGATCCACACACGGCTGAGGCCCCGCTCCTGCCTCGCACTCTCACTGACCTAAAAACCCCCGGTTTCATCTCTTTTTTGTGCTGGTGGGGAGGAGGGAGGGTGTAAAAAACGGAACATCTGTCAATAAGAGTGTCAGGAAAGGGCATGAGGGGGGGTGTTAAATATTTTAACCACTGACAAGGCTTGAGGAAGTTTCACAGTTTTGTTATGCTCTATTTTATTACTATCATATTTACAGATTTTTCTCTCTTTTTTTTTTGTGTGTTTTTGTGTTTTTTTCTCTCTCTCTCTCTCTTTCTTTCTGCAGAATCGCTGATCAATTGTTGCTGCCGCTGTTTTTTTTTGTTTGTTTGTTTGTTTTCCCCAAACAGAATTTTCCCCAAATTCTTGGAGTGTGTGAGCAGGAACCGGTTAAACTCTACATTCACGGTCCAATCCCCACGGGCTTGAGGAGGAGAAGGAGGAGGAGAAGGAGGAAGAGGAAGGAAATAAACCCAATTAAAAAAAAAAAAAAAACAAAAAAAAAAAAATAAAGGTGGGAGAGGGGGAAAAGAGTGGGGGGGGGAAAAAAAAACACCAAAAAACCCCAAACAAAACTCCCAAATGAATCGTTGGCCTGTGGATCAGCGGTGGGGGGCTCCTCCCCGGTGCCGGGGCTGCGCTGGGGCCGCCGCGGGCGCCGCGGGCTCACACGGGCGCAGCGCGCCGCTGCTGCAGGAAGTGCTGCATGCTGTCGGCGTCGCGCCGCAGCCACGCCGCGTTCAGCAGGATGTTCTCGCAGCACTGCTGCACCGTGCGCTCCGCCGACGGCGCCGGGTGGCTCTCGAAGAAAGCCTGGGGGGGACAAAGGACACGGCTGGGGGGACAAAGGCATGGCTGGGGGGACACTGGGGACATGGACACGGCTGGGGGGACACTGGGGACATGGACACGGCTGGGGGGACACCGGGGACACGGCTGGGGGGACACTGGGGACACAGCTGGGGGGACACTGGGGACACGGCTGGGGGGACACTGGGGACATGGATACGGCTGGGGAGACACCAGGGACAAGGCTGGGGGGACACTGGGGACATGGATACGGCTGGGGAGACACCAGGGACAAGGCTGGGGGGACACTGGGGACACGGCTGGGGGGACACTGGGGACACGGCTGGGGGGACACTGGGGACATGGATACGGCTGGGGAGACACCAGGGACAAGGCTGGGGGGACACTGGGGACATGGACACGGCTGGAGGGACACTGGGGACATGGACACGGCTGGGGGGACACTGGGGACACAGCTGTGGGGACACTGGGGACACGGCTGGAGGGACACTGGGGACACGGCTGGAGGGACACTGGGGACATGGACATGGCTGGGGGGACACCAGGGACACAGCTGGGGGGACACCGGGGACACGGCTGGGGGGACACCGGGGACACGGACACGGCTGTGGGGACACTGGAGACATGGACATGGCTGGGGGGACACTGGGGACATGGACACGGCTGGAGGGACACCGGGGACACGGACATGGCTGAGGGGGACACTGGGGACACAGCTGGGGGGACACCAGGGACAAGGACACGGCTGGGGGGACACTGGGGACATGGACACAGCTGGGGGGACACCGGGGACACGGCTGGGGGGACACCGGGGACATGGCTGGGGGGACACTGGGGACACAGCTGGGGGGACACCGGGGACACGGACACAGCTGGGGGGCCATTGGGGTTTTGGGTGTGACCGACCCCCTTTGGTTTGCACAGGAATTTGGATGCTCCAAGGGTTGAGAGCGAAGCCAAAATCATTGGGTGGGGGGAGATTAAAAATCACCCGGTGGTGACACCAAAGGTGACAGCCCCAAAGGTCCCTCAGAGCCCCGGGTGCCTCCAGGGATTGGGGGTGTCCAGTCCAGCTCCAGGCCCTGCACAGGATGATCCCAACAATCCCAGCCTGTTCCTGAGGGTGGTGTCCAAATGTTCCTGGACTGTGACCTTCAGATCCCAGGTTGGATGGACAGTGACCTCCAGGGGATGGACAGTGACCTCCAGGGGATGGACAGTGACCTCCAGGGGATGGACAGTGACCTCCAGGAGATGGACAGTGACCTCCAGGGGCTGGACAGTGACCTCCAGGCCCAGTTCAGATGGACAGTGACCTCCAGGGGATGGACAGTGACCTCCAGGCCCCAGTTTGGATGGACAGTGACCTCCAGGGGATGGACAGTGACCTCTGGGCAGTGTCGCCTCTCCCCTGGAGGAGCTCCCCGGGGCTGCTGTGCCTCGGCACTTTGCAGGGCCAGGGGAAAGCCCAGCCTGGAGCTGTCCCTGCTCCCTCCCAGCAGCTTTTCCCGGGATTTGGCAGATCACCTCACGCTCTGCAAGGTGACACGGAGGCTCACACACGGGAAATTCTCCACTAAAAGCTCGGGAATTCTCTTGGAAAAGGGATGGGGTTTAATTAAGGGTTTTCCCGCTCAGTGTTTTTGTGAAAAAAATTAAGAAGATATTAATTTTAATGCAAAATTTCTCCGTAAAATCATTTCTGCTATTAAGTCTTTACTAAGAAAAGTCACTAAATGATAAAAAGGACAAAGCCAGCTCAGGGCTCAGTGGGCCTTTGGAATAAAATCCCTTCTGAGTGTTCTCCTAACAAGAAAATGCTAATTAACAAATTAACAGTCCTGTTTTAAAGTTTCTTTTTCCAGGATCTTGGGAAAAATGTGGGGAAAGAATAAATGATGAAGCCCACACCCACTCTCAGAGCTCTACCAATGGTGGAAACTGGAATAATTCTGAATATTTAAAAGTTTTCTTCTTTGGGGAGGCTCAAAGCTGCTGCCAAACTCCGCTGGATTTTATCAAAGTTGAAATGAATGAAGCAGAAATCAGTGGAAATTCCAGATCGCCTCCAAAATGCTGATTTTAGGGCATTTCAATAATATTTTATCCGACCTAAAGAGGGGCAGTTTGGGGACAGAACAACAAAATCCACCGGGATTTGGACTCTTCCAGCCAGAGCACCCCAAGTTCATCAGTGACCAATTAATAAATTCTTTAATTAAAGCACCTTACCTTCACTTCTGCAGCCATTTTATCATTTGCAAATCCATCCACTGTGAGCTGAAGGGGGTGTAAAAAAAAAAAAAGGTGAAATTCAACGTTTCCAGTCCCAGACGTGAGGGAAAGGCTTTTCCTGGGGGCCCCACGTACCTTTATTAATCTGGATATTAAGAATCCACCCTGGTATCGATTATAAAGCTCCTCCCAGTTGTCCCTTACGAATTTCCAAGCAGCTTTCCTGCCCTGCTTGCTGCCTCCAGCCACTCCTCCAATCACTGACACCGTGTCCTGGGGACGTACCTCTTCCTGGGGAGGGAAATGTTATCAATATTCCACATTTTCCCAACAATTCCAGCGCCTTGGGTTTAGGTTTTAGGCGTTTCTACACCCAAGTTAAAGCGCTTTTTTGTACTCAAAATCTAGTGTACAACTCAAAGGTCGAAGGAAAAGCGAATCCCTGAGTTATCCTCAAGTTACACCCACCAAAAAAAAAAAATAAAAATCTTATTTTAACTAAAAAAGGGAAAGCTTTAGAGAGATCATTTTGGCTCTTCGGTAAATTGAGAGGTAAAAGTGCATTTTGGCTTCCTGGGAATTAGAAGCAAAGCACTGCCAGGAAAATTGGGATGAACTTCCAGAGCTCCAGGGAATCAACTGCTCTGAGCACAGGAAATCCCCACAGCAGGTGCCTCCAACCAGAACAATCAGAGTTTTCTTCATTTGGAACAAGTTCATTCAGGGTTTTTTTCTTCAGTTGGAATCAGCTCGTTCAGAGTTTTTTTTAAATTTAGAACCACCTCACGCAGATTTTTTTGGTTAATTTGGAAGAAATTCCCTCAGATTTTCGTTAATCTGGAACCAACTCTGTCAGATTTTCATTAATTCGGAAGCAACTCTCTGGGATTTTTGTTAACCTGAAACAAACTCACTCAGATTTTTCTGATTTTGGAACCAGCTCACTTAAGATTTTTGTTAATTTGGACCCATCTCAGTCAAATTTCTCTTAATTTGGACCCATCTCACTCAAGACTTCTCTTAATTTGGAACCAACTCGCTCAAGACTTTTCTTCATTTGGAACCAACTCGCTCAAGATTTTTCTTAATTTGGAATTTCCCCCCCCAAAAATTTGAAGACGTAACTCAAAGCTGGGACCCATGAAGAAGAATTCCTGCAGTTTCAGCTCTCCCAGGGTAATTCCTGAGGGAAAATCCCAAGGGAAGGGGAACTTTTGCCCAGGAACTCACTGAAAGTGCAAAGGTGAGAACTTTTTGGATCAGCTCTGGCTGGGAGATTGCTCCGAGGACGCGCTCGATCCGGTTCTTCTCCTCCTGCATGTCGGCCTGCTTGTGCAGCTGCAGGGAGAAAACACATCCAGATATCAATTAACAAATTAATTCCACACCTAATGAACCCTCCGTGGGTGCCACAGCTGCTAATTACTCCTCAAACCCAATTGGGGACAAATTGGCCTCCGTTAATCCCAAGGAATGGCACCAGGAATAAATTGATTTTCACCGGTTTATGTAAAAAGGTCAAGCAGGACAGGGAGAAATTCCCAAGGGAATTTCACACCACGACCCGGGATTGGGGCTGGGTGTGGAGAAATCTCAGCCCAGAGGGATTTTTAGGGGGAAATGTGGGATTTTGGAGAGTGAGCACCCACCTTCAGCATGGTGTCCAGAGTGGAGCTGTCCCCGTGCTTCAGCACAGTCACGTAGACCTGAGAGAAAAACGGGGATTACTTCCAAAAAGACCCAAAAAATCATCACACTTTTGGAAATGCAGCAATTTGCCTGGAATTGGGTCGGAATTCCCACATCTGGAAGCACCAGCACTGCTCCCTCCTGTGTCTTAACTCCTTATTGTAGAGATGCTTCAACTCTTTCAAGTTTTCCTCCATTTCAGGAAAATCTGGGCGATTCCAAAAGTGGGGAAAAAAACCCACTAGGATGGCAAAAAGGGGGATCCCCACCCTCCCCCTTTGGAATACACCTGCCAAGGGGGTGAGGACAGATTTTAGGGACCCCAAAATTCCCCCCAGGACCTACAGGACTCCTCAGGTCAGCAGACAGGATGTGCTTCCCTTCCACGTGCTCCTTGAACCGGCGCCGCGCCTCTTCCAGCGTCGCCTTGTGCCCGGCTTTTCCCAGTTTTCCCAAAACCAGACCCCTCAGGAGGGCATCTAGGTGGCCTAGGGGTGAGAAAGAATGGAAAAAAAATGCTTTATTGACCCCCAAGATTTCCAGAATTCCCTGGCGGAAATTATCCCCAAATCCCTGATTTATCGACGCTCAAGAGTCCCAAATCCAAACCTGGGTTTCCCAGCAGTTTTCCCCCAAATCTCTGATTTATTGACACATAATTCCCAAACCCCTAGCTGAATTTCTTAGTAGATTTCCCCAAAATCCCTGATAATTTATTGACATGAGATCCCCAGATCCATAACTGGATTTTCCAGCAGTTTTCCCCCAAATCCCTGATGATTTACTGACACTACAAATTCTCAAACCCCCTAACTGAATTTCCCAGTAGATTTCCCCCAAATCCCCGATAATTTATTGACATGAGATTCCCAAACCCTTAACTGAATTTCTCAGTAGATTTCCCCCAAATCCCTGATAATTTATTGACACGAGATTCTCAAATCCATAACCGGATTTCCCAGCAGATTCCCCCAAAATCCCTGATCTATTGACACAAGATTCCCAAATCCATAACTGGATTTCCCAGCAGCTTCCCCCAAAATCCCTGATCTATTGACACAAGATTCCCAACCCCACAACCGAATTTCCAAGCAGTTTCCCCCCCAAATCCCTGACTTACTGACACAAGATTCCCAAATCCATAACTGGATTTCCCAGCAGTTTCCCCCAAATCCCTGATAATTTATTGACATGAGATCCCCAAACCCTTAACTGAATTTCTCAGTAGATTTCCCCCAAATCCCTGATAATTTATTGACACTTCAGATTCCCAACCCCACAACCGAATTTCCCAGCAGCTTCCCCCCAAATCCCTGATTTATTGACACAAAATTCCCAAATCCATAACTGGATTTCCCAGCAGTTTCCCCCTAAATCCCTGATTTATTGACACAAAATTCCCAAATCCATAACTGGATTTCCCAGCAGTTTCCCTCAAATCCCTGATAATTTATTGACTTGAGATCCCCAAACCCTCAACTGAGTTTCTCAGTAGATTTCCCCCAAATCCTTGATTTATCAACACGAGACTCCCAACCCCACAACCGAATTTCCCAGCAGTTTCCCCCTAAATCTCTGATTTATTGACACAAGATTCCCAAATCCATTACTGGATTTCCCAGCAGCTTCCCCCAAACCCCTGATAATTTATTGACACTCCAGATTCCCAACCCCACAACCGAATTTCCCAGCAGTTTTCCCCCTAAATCCCTGACGCCTTATTCCCAACCCCATTAACCGAATTTCCCCAGCAAATCCCCGATTTTTCTCCCACCCCTCACAAGTCTCCCATCCCCAGCAGAACTTTCCTACCCTCTCCAGGTTTGGGGTCCCAGCCCAGCCTCTCCCCGATGGGGGAGAAGACGTCTCTGACGAACACCTGGATGTCCTCGTAGAAATCCGTGTGGGACAGGAGCGTGGCCAGGATGCCCAGGTTGCAGCTCAGGTCGCTCCACACCGTGTAGTTGGGCTCGTTCACAAAAGCTTCCATCACTTTCAGCACCTCCACGGTGCTGATGATTCCAGCTCGAGCCTGGGCAAGAGAGAGAAAAGAAAAAAAAAAAAAGGATGAATCCCATTTTTTAACAGCTGATGGATTTATCTGATAACATAAGGAAAACATTCCTGCGATTGTTATTTGTTAACACATGGGATTCCCGAGCCTGTAATTGAATTTCCCAGTAGATTTCCTCCAAATCCTTGATAATTTATTGATGCTCCAGATTCCCAACCCCACAACTGGATTTCCCCTGCCTGTTGACATTATAGGAAAAGAGGAGAAAAAAAAAAGGAGATTAATCCCATTTTTTAATAGCTCATCAGATCATTTTATTGATTATGAGGAAAACACAGGGATTAATCCCATTTTTTAATATTTGATTGATTATTTTGCCCCAATTCTAGAGGATTTGCTCTATCCCAGAAGATTCTGCCCCAGGGAATTTTCTCTACTGCAGAGGATTTTGCCCCAGTGCCAGGGGATTTTCTCTATCCATGGGGATTTTGTGCCCCAGTCCCAGGGGATTTCTCTATTGCAGAGCATTTTGCCCCTATCCCAGAGGATTCTGCCCCCAGTCCCAAGGGGTTTTTCTATCCCAGAAGATTTTGCCCCAAACCCAGAAGATTTTCTCTATGTCAGGGGATTTTGCCCCAGCTCCAGAGGATTTTGCCCCTTATCCCAGGGGACTTTCTCTATCCCAGAGGATTTTGTCCCAGTCCCAGGGGATTTTCTCTATCCCAGAGGATTTTGCCCCAATCCCAGGGGATTTTGCCCCAACTCCGGGGGATTTTAATCCCAGTCCTGGGGGATTTTCTGTATTGCAGAGGATTTTGCCCCAGTCCTGGGGGATTTTGCCCCAGTCCCAAGGGATTTTCTCTATCCCAGTGGATTTTGCCCCAGTCCCAGCAGATTTTCTCTATTGCAGTGGATTTTGCCCCAGCCCCAGAGGATTTTTCCCCAGCCGATTTTACCCCGATCCCAGCAGATTTTACCCCGATCCCAGCAGATTTTACCCCAACCACAGCAGATTTTACCCCAATCCCAGCAGATTTTACCCCGATCCCAGCAGATTTTACCCCAATCCCAGCAGATTTTACCCTGACCCCAGCAGATTTTACCCTGACCCCAGCAGATTTTACCCCGACCCCAGCAGATTTTACCCCGACCCCATCAGATTTTACCCCGACCCCATCAGATTTTACCCAATCCCAGCAGATTTTACCCTGACCCCAGCAGATTTTACCCCGACCCCAGCAGATTTTACCCCAATCCCAGCAGATTTTACCCCAATCCCAGCAGATTTTACCCCGACCCCAGCAGATTTTACCCCGACCCCAGCAGATTTTACCCCGATCCCAGCAGATTTTGCCCCGACCCCAGCAGATATTACCCCGATCCCAGCAGATTTTACCCCGACCCCAGCAGATTTTACCCCGACCCCAGCAGATTTTGCCCCGATCCCAGCAGATTTTACCCCGATCCCAGCAGATTTTACCCCGACCCCAGCAGATTTTACCCAATCCCAGCACATTTTACCCCAGCCCCATCAGATTTTACCCCGATCCCAGCAGATTTTGCCCCGACCCCAGCAGATTTTACCCAATCCCAGCAGATTTTACCCCGATCCCAGCAGATTTTACCCCGACCCCAGCAGATTTTACCCAATCCCAGCAGACTTTACGCAATCCCAGCGGATTTTAACCCAACCCCAGCAGATTTTACCCCAGCCCCAGCAGATTTTGCCCCGATCCCAGGGCTCACCAGGGAGAAGAGGTCGTTCTGCAGCCCCAGCCTGTCCACGGGGGGCAGGGACAGGTCCTTGATGGCCGGGATGAGGCTCTCGAGCATGGCCGGGCTGTACTGCGTGCGGTAAAACCCCACCGTGCCCAGGTTCAGCTGCCAGCACAGCAACGGCACAAAGCCACACGTTAGGAGCAAAAAAAATGCCCTGGGGTACGTGGATTTTTTATCTAAAATATCTCCTACGCTGATGGGTATTTCATTCAGATTTATTTTATGTTTATACATTCAGATAAAATGTCATTTATTGTCGGCGCACAAACACCACAAAGCCACAAGGTAGGAGCGAAGAATGTCATGTTTTATGTGTATTTTTAGCTAAAATATATCCTACGTTTACGTATATTTAAATAAAATTTATGTTTAAATCTTCAGATAAAATGTCATTTGCTATACGTAAGTCTATAAAATGTAATTCATATGAAGTATGAGATATGTGCTTGAGGTGTCTTTTTATTTAGACGTATTTAACTAAAATACACTTTTGTATTCATACTTATTGATCTAAATTTTTTCTTTGTTTATACTATATTTATATGTATTTATCTAAAATATGCCTGTAGACGTATTTATCTAAAATATGTCTGTAGACGTATTTATCTAAAATATGTATACGTATTTATCTAAAATATGTCTGTAGACGTATTTATCTAAAATATGTATACGTATTTATCTAAAATATGTATACGTATTTATCTAAAATATGTATACGTATTTATCTAAAATATGTATATGTATTTATCTAAAATATGTATATGTATTTATCTAAAATATGTCTCTATATATGAATTTTATCTATAAAAGCATGCAGAAATACTATCTATAAAAGCAATAAATTAAATTAGATATTATTTTACATTATATAATTCTGCAATTTATATTTTAAATTATAACTATATATAGTGTATATTTATATTTAATGTAAATAATATCATGGTGACATATATAGATAAATATAAGTACAGTAAGAGATAATACATTTAACACATGGTATAAAGTACATAATAATTGCAATAATTACTGTAATGGCAATGAGAGAGTAAAATAACAATTATAATAATAATGACTAAAAAAGCCAGCACGCCTCAACTCAAATCACGCCTTTAATTTCAGGTTTTTCCCGGCTTTTATTCCCCAAAAAATGAGAAAGAAAGCGGAGGAACGAGAACCAAAACTCCACAGCAGCACGGGGAGACCCCTCTGGAGGAAACCCAAAATTCCAAAAGGAAAGAGAAATAAAAGAGGGGAGAAGAAAATGCAATTTTCTCACCTTGACCCAGTGCTCCGGCTTTGTGTCCTTCAAGACCACGGTGAGCTCCGGTTTGTCCATCAAAATCTGCATTTTGGCACAGGTGGGGTCCTCGCTCGTGCAGATGCTGATGGGCACCATCCACATGGGGAAATCCTCCCCTGGAAAAAATTAAAAAAATAAAAAAACACAAGGAATTGGGGGGAAAAAAAAAAATCTGAGTGGAAAATATTGAGGAACAGAGCTCAAACAGGTCCCAGGCGCACGTTGGGCTTTGAAAATGGGATTGAAAAGAAAGGCCTGAATGGGAAATAGCAGGGTTTAGAGTAAAAATCTGAGGGGAAATGTCAGTTTTAGAGTAAAAATCTGAGGGGAAATGTCGGTTTTAGAGTAAAAATCTGAGGGGAAATGTCAGTTTTAGAGTAAAAATCTGAGGGGAAATGTCAGTTTTAGAGTAAAAATCAGATGGGAAAATGTCAGTTTTAGAGGTAAAAAATCTGAGGGGAAAATCTCAGTTTTAGAGTAAAAATCTGAGGGGAAATGTCAGTTTTAGAGTAAAAATCTGAGGGGGAATGTCAGTTTTAGAGTAAAAATCTGAGGGGGAAATGTCAGTTTTAGAGTAAAAATCTGAGGGGAAAATCTCGGTTTTAGAGTAAAAATCTGAGGGGAAATGTCAGTTTTAGAGGTAAAAATCTGAGGGGAAATGTCAGTTTTAGAGCTAAAAAATCTGAGGGGAAAATCTTGGTTGTAGAGGTAAAAAATCTGAGGGGGAAATGTCAGTTTTAGAGGTAAAAATCTGAGGCGAAAATCTCAGTTTTAGAGGTAAAAATCTGAGGGGGAAATGTCAGTTTTAGAGGTAAAAAATCTGAGGGAAAATGACAGTTTTAGAGTAAAAATTGGATGGGAAAATGTCCGTTTTAGAGGTAAAAAATCTGAGGGGAAAATGTCAGTTTTAGAGTAAAAATCTGAGGGGGAATGTCAGTTTTAGAGTAAAAATCTGAGGGGAAATGTCAGTTTTAGAGTAAAAATCTGAGGGGGAATGTCAGTTTTAGAGTAAAAATCTGAGGGGAAAATGACAGTTTTAGAGTAAAAATCTGAGGGGGAAATGTCACTTTTAGAGTAAAAATCTGAGTGAAAATGACAGTTTTAGAGTAAAAATCTGAGTGAAAACGACAGTCTTAGAGTAAAAATCTGAGGGGAAAATGACAGTTTTAGAGTAAAAATCTGAGGGGAAATGTCAGTTTTAGAGTAAAAATCTGAGGGGAAATGTCAGTTTTAGAGTAAAAATCTGAGGGGAAATGTCAGTTTTAGAGTAAAAATCTGAGGGGAAATGTCAGTTTTAGAGTAAAAATCTGAGGGGGAATGTCAGTTTTAGAGTAAAAATCTGAGGGGGAAATGTCAGTTTTAGAGTAAAAATCTGAGGGGAAAATCTCGGTTTTAGAGTAAAAATCTGAGGGGAAATGTCAGTTTTAGAGGTAAAAATCTGAGGGGAAATGTCAGTTTTAGAGCTAAAAAATCTGAGGGGAAAATCTTGGTTGTAGAGGTAAAAAATCTGAGGGGGAAATGTCAGTTTTAGAGGTAAAAATCTGAGGCGAAAATCTCAGTTTTAGAGGTAAAAATCTGAGGGGGAAATGTCAGTTTTAGAGGTAAAAAATCTGAGGGAAAATGACAGTTTTAGAGTAAAAATTGGATGGGAAAATGTCCGTTTTAGAGGTAAAAAATCTGAGGGGAAAATGTCAGTTTTAGAGTAAAAATCTGAGGGGAAATGTCAGTTTTAGAGTAAAAATCTGAGGGGGAATGTCAGTTTTAGAGTAAAAATCTGAGGGGGAATGTCAGTTTTAGAGTAAAAATCTGAGGGGGAATGTCAGTTTTAGAGTAAAAATCTGAGGGGGAATGTCAGTTTTAGAGTAAAAATCTGAGGGGAAATGTCAGTTTTAGAGTAAAAATCTGAGGGGAAATGTCAGTTTTAGAGTAAAAATCTGAGGGGGAATGTCAGTTTTAGAGTAAAAATCTGAGGGGGAATGTCAGTTTTAGAGTAAAAATCTGAGGGGAAATGTCAGTTTTAGAGTAAAAATCTGAGGGGGAAATGTCACTTTTAGAGTAAAAATCTGAGTGAAAATGACAGTTTTAGAGTAAAAATCTGAGTGAAAACGACAGTCTTAGAGTAAAAATCTGAGGGGAAAATGACAGTTTTAGAGTAAAAATCTGAGGGGAAATGTCAGTTTTAGAGTAAAAATCTGAGGGGAAATGTCAGTTTTAGAGTAAAAATCTGAGGGGAAATGTCAGTTTTAGAGTAAAAATCTGAGGGGAAATGTCAGTTTTAGAGTAAAAATCTGAGGGGAAATGTCAGTTTTAGAGTAAAAATCTGAGGGAAATGACAGTTTTAGAGTAAAAATCTGAGGGGGAATGTCAGTTTTAGAGTAAAAATCTGAGGGAAATGACAGTTTTAGAGTAAAAATCTGAGGGGGAATGTCAGTTTTAGAGGTAAAAAATCTGAGGGGGAAATGTCAGTTTTAGAGGTAAAAAATCTGAGGGGAAAATCTCAGTTTTAGAGTAAAAATCTGAGGGGAAATGTCAGTTTTCAAGTAAAAATCTGAGTGAAAATGACAGTTTTAGAGGTAAAAAATCCGAGGGGAAATGTCAGTTTCAGAGGTAAAAAATCTGAGGGAAAATTACAGTTTTAGAGTAAAAATTGGATGGGAAAATGTCCGTTTTAGAGGTAAAAAATCTGAGGGGAAAATGTCACTTTTAGAGTAAAAATCTGAGTGAAAATGACAGTTTTAGAGTAAAAATCTGAGTGAAAATGACAGTTTTAGAGTAAAAATCTGAGGGGAAAATGTCACTTTTAGAGCAAAAATCTGAGTGAAAATGAGAGTTTTAGAGTTCAAACCCCCAAAATCTTTACATCAGCTTTCAAGCCAAACATTTTAATTTAGCTAAGCACGGAAGGTGAGTGGAGTCAATGCCGGAATCAGCGGTGGCTCCCACCTGAGGCATTTTTATTCCATTTCTTTCAGCACCACCACCAAAACAGTCGCTGCGCAGGCTCTCAAGAGGGGCCTGGCCCTAAAATTGACATTTCTGCAGGAATTTAAGCCAAGGAATGCTGCTCTCCGCGCCAGGCTACGGAAACCGCGAGCGCCAGAGGCCCGACCTTGGATCTCCTCAGGTTTTCCCACCTGGATCCAGGCACGGCACAGGCCTGGGGCTGTTTCAGCTCCTAAAATTGCTGCTTTTGGATGAAAAGCAACAAAATCCCTTCAAATATTGGGATATTTCGTGCTTCTTGTGCCCGCCACCCCATTCCTGCTCCCGGCTCTCCTCTTACCAGTATATGGTCCACTGGCACAGAATTTCTTCTGGACCAACTTCAACACTTTGTCATCTTCTTGCTGAGGGAAAAAATTTAAAATAATAAAAAAAAAAGGCAAGAAAATGAGAAAAGGGGATGATTAGCACGTTTCATTCCAGTCTCTGCGTGTCACTGCCCTCTGTTTCATGGAATAATTTGGGTTTTTCCCCTCGGAAAAAAGGCTCTGCCTCAGGAATGACTGCAGAGCACAAATCCCTGTGTCCCTGTTTGAACGGCCTGGATTTGCTGCCTGACTCCAGCTCCCTGATCCTCCCTCATCCTGCAATCTTGTGGAATAAGCATAATTGGAGTGGAATTATTCCCTTCCCCCCTTACAAACGTTTCCCACGTGGAGCGAAGTCAGCAAACTCCAGGGATGCAGGGAGTTTTGGGATGAATCCGCAGGGATTTGGCACCTCCCTCCCGTCAGGACCGGAGCTGTGCCCACACAGAGCCACCCCTGACCCAAGGGAACGCTCAAAAGCAGGGGATATTGTTCAATTTATTCCAAAATTAAGGTGCAATTCAACTTTTACCATCCCTGACCCAAGGGAACGCTCAAAAGCAGGGGATATTGTTCAATTTATTCCAAAATTGAAGCACAATTCCATTTTTACCACCCCTGATGCAAGGGAATGCTCTGAATCAGGGAATATTGTTCAATTTATTCCAAAATTAAGGCACAATCCCATTTTTACCACCCCTGACCCAAGGGAACGCTCAAAAGCAGGGAATATTGTTCAATTTGATCCGAAATTGAGGCACAATTCCATTTTTACCATCCCTGACCCAAGGGAATGCTCTGAATCAGGGAATATTGTTCAATTTGATCCGAAATTGAGGCACAATCCCATTTTTACCACCCCTGATGCAAGGGAATGCTCAAAATCAGAGAACATTGCTCAATTTATTCCAGAATTAAGGCACAATCCCATTTTTACCATCCCTGACGCAAGGGAATGCTCAAAAGCAAGGAATATTGTTCAATTTGATCTGAAATTAAGGCACAATTCCATTTTTACCACCCCTGATGCAAGGGAATGCTCTGAATCAGGGAATATTGTTCAATTTGATCCGAAATTGAGGCACAATTCCATTTTTACCACCCCTGACCCAAGGGAATGCTCTGAATCAGGGAATATAGTTCAATTTGATCCGAAATTGAGGCACAATTCCATTTTTACCACCCCTGATGCAAGGGAATGCTCAAAATCAGAGAACATTGCTCAATTTATTCCAGAATTAAGGCACAATCCCATTTTTACCATCCCTGACCCAAGGGAATGCTCAAAAGCAAGGAATATTGGTCAATTTGATCCGAAATTGAGGCACAATTCCATTTTTACCATTCCATTTTTACCATCCCTGACCCAAGGGAATGCTCAAAAGCAGGGAATATTGTTCAATTTGATCCGAAATTGAGGCACAATTCCATTTTTACCTGTTCAGCCTCCACGTAAATGAGTGGAAATCCCATTTGTTTGGTCCACGTGTTCATCACAGCAGCAATGGGTTTGCCACTGGCTTTTTCCAGGCTTTCCCAGAGATCCTCTGCAGGAGAAAAGGATTTGATTCAGGACTGCCAGAGTCTCGATGTGTCAGCTTTTATTAGGGACAGGATAGGGAAAGTTGGGTTCTTACTTTCACACCTCTGTGTTTTATTGAAATTTAACAGGTGACAGGCAAAACAAATGGAAATAGTTTAAACCTCCTCAGGGAGGAGAGAGGGGGAGAAGCAACTTCTTTACTGCTAAAAAAACACCCAATCAATACACATTGTGATACAAAATTTAACATTAGCAATTCAAAGAGAACAATGTTTCCTTTTAGGTTTTGGGGTTTTTTTGTTTTTTTTTTTAGGTGTTATGTCAAAAATTGCTGACCAAACACCACGGATTAGATTCGGCTGACGGAGCTTTGATGCCCCCACTTCCACATTTGTGCCCGATACACAAAAATAAAAGGTTTAAAAGCAAAAAAAAAAAAAAAAAAATCTGTTTAATCACAGGATCAATACTGCAAAAGGCTCTCTTGGCAAAGCAGAGAGCATTTGTAAATTATAGCCATGGAAAGTGGTTACTCAGCCCTTACAGATCACCTCAGCCACACGCTCCAGGGACACAAAATCCCCAGGGATGCTGAATCCTGCCTGTGCAGGGCATGAAACCGGGAAGGAGCCAGGAATTTCCTGGAATTTCAATTCCCTCAGGCGGAAAACCAACGGGTTTGAGTCCAGAAATGACTTTTGTGCCCATCCCAGTGACCCAGTTACCTGTGGCAGCATTCCTCTGCTGGAACTTGGTCAGGTACAGGTTCATTCCTTTCCGGAAATCCTGGGAACACGCAAATGGAGATGTCAGAGAGCTTTCCTATCTTCCCTCTGCTCTGCATTTATCCCTAGCAATCAGGCAGGGAATCTTTAAAATCACTAAATTCCATTTGTATTTCCCATTAGCTCTTTTTTTTTTCTTTTTACCAGATAAGTTCAAACAGAGCTTGAAATGGAGAAACTTTCAAAACACGGAACAACTTTTTTTATTTTTTTCTTAACCCCTCCATTAATTTTAGCTGTAAAAAAATGCCCTGAAAATCTCCACCTGAGTAATTTTAGCTGTTAAAAAAAAAAAAAAAAAAAAAAAAAAAAAAGGCTCAGGAAATCTCCAGCTCCCAATCCCTTTACCTCATCCCCAATGTAGTCGTGCAGCATCCGGATCACAGAGGCTCCCTTGCTGTAGGAAATGGCATCAAAGATTTCATCCACCTCGGAGGGGTGGCCCACACTGACCTGTGGGAAGCGGGAAAAGCCCCAGTGAGAAGGGATTTGGGCTGCCAAAAAATTGGATTTTTGCTCGCGGCAGTGTTTTAGAGTTGAAAATCTGAAGGAAAATGTCAGGTTTGAAAATCTAAGGGAAAAATCAGGTTTAGAGGTGACAATCCAAGGGAAAATGTCACTTTTGGAGGTGAAAACCAGAAGGATTCTTTCTCCCCACTGCTGGATTTTCTGAGAGGAATCTCTGCCCCAGACAAGGGAAATTCCCCAGATATGGCTGGGTCAGGGCTGGTTTGGAAGTTAAAAATGCTTTAAATTATGTTTTGGGGCTGTATCAGATAAATTTGGGCAACTTCCTTCAATCTCTTGCTTCCCAAAAGCAGCGAAATCCAGCAGGAATTGTCTAACGCAGGGATAAGCGAGTGAGACACGCTCAGTGAGTAAATCACTCTAAAATGCTCTGCTGGGGAAAGGCATTTCCCAGAATTTATTTCACCAAATACTAAAACATTCGAAATTCTAGGAATCAAAATGTGCAGCGACCAAAAATCTGCAGCAACCAAAAATCTGCAGCAACCCCAAATCCTGCAGCAACCCCAAAATCCTGCAGGAACCTCAAAATCCTGCAGGAACCCCAAAACCCGCAGCAACCCCAAAATCCTGCAGGAATCCCAAATCCTGCAGGAATCCAAAACCTGCAGCAATCCAAAACCTGCAGCAATCCCAAATCCTGCAGCAATCCCAAATCCTGCAGCAATCCCAAATCCTGCAGCAATCCCAAATCCTGCAGGAATCCAAAATCCTGCAGGAACCCCAAATCCTGCAGGAATCCAAATCCTGCAGGAACCCCAAATCCGGCAGGAATCCCAAAATCTGCAGTGACCCCAAAATCTGCAGGAATCCAAATCCTGCAGGAATCCAAAACCTGCAGGAACCCCAAAACCTGCAGCAATCCCAAATCTGGCAGGAATCCCAAATCTGCAGTGACCCCAAAACCTGCAGCAACTCCAAAACCCGCAGGAACCCCAAAATCCTGCAGGAACCCCAAAACCTGCAGGAACCCCAAAAACCTGCAGCAACCCCAAAATCTGGCAGGAATCCAAAATCCGGCAGGAATCCAAAATCCGGCAGGAATCCAAAATCTGCAGCGACCCCAAAACCCGCAGCAACCCCAAAACCCGCAGCAACCCCAAGGTGGTTTTTGGGGGCGCAGCCCCTCAGCGAGAGCACAACCCAACGGCGGATCGCGCTCAGCGACGACCTCGAAATTCCCTTTTTAATCACAAGGAAAAGGCTGGGGGAAACAAAAGGGGGCGGAAACCCCGGCTCCACCTCGATGGGGTGGCTGTTGTCTAAGGCATCGAGCTCCTGGGCACGGGTGTAGTCCGCAGACACGAACTGGGTCCAGATGTCGTACTCGGGGAAGCAGTGATCCACGCACAGGTACTCGATCCACGAGGCAAAGCCCTCGTTCAGCCACAGGTGAGTCCACCACTCCTGCAGGGACACACACACACAAAAAAAAACCACAAAAAAAAAAGAGGGATAAAGGACAAAATTCCGAGGGATTCGTTCGGCCGGGGCGAGGTTGACGCTCGGTTCGGCGCAGATCGCAGTGATATTTATTGTGATTTATATCGATAGGATGATGGCGATAGGATTGTTTGGGGTGATAAATGAATATTGGATTTTATTTTTCTCCAGCCAGTCCTGATTTTAACGGCTCAAAAGTCAGAGCAAGGCAGTTTTGGGGCTTCGAAACCTGATTTTTCTCACCCAGTCCTGGTTTTTACAACGTAAGAAATTTCCAGAGCCGGTGGGATATTTGGATTCAAGCACCTCTCTCCAGGGATTTGGGAAAAGCAATGTCAGGTCAAATTCCCAGAGAAAGCTGAAGTTATTTGCTACCAGAAGCTCTGAGAATCCAGGTTTTATCAGTAAAATCGTTAAATAATAAAAATAAAGCAATGGAATAAATGACATAAAATAATGGAAAATCATTCCATTTATCGATGGAATTTCTTTATGGATTTCAAATTTAAATTAAAAAAAAATAGGATTTTGAAGGGTTTAGGTACCATAAAACACCATTTAAGCATGAAATTAATTATTTTATCAGAGCATGCTGCTACGGAGGGACACCCAAAAACAGATTTTGGGCAGGACAGGAACCAAATTCAAACAAAAAATAGGATTTTGAAGGGTTTAGGTACCATAAACCACCATTTAAATACTAAATTAATTATTTTATCACAGCATGCTGATACGGAGGGACACCCAAACACAGACTTTGGGCAGGACAGGAACCAAATTTAAACAAAAAATAGGATTTTGAAGGGTCTAGGTATCATAAACCACCACTTAAATACTAAATTAATTATTTTATCACAGCATGCTGCTACAGAGGGACACCCAAACACAGATTTTGGGCGGGATAGGAACCAAATTCAAACAAAAAATAGGATTTTGAAGGGTTTAGGTACCATAAACCACCATTTAAATACTAAATTAATTATTTTATCACAGCATGCTGCTACGGAGGGACACCCAAACACAGATTTTGGGCAAGACAGGAACCAAATTCGAACAAAAAATAGGATTTTGAAGGGTTTAGGTACCATAAACCACCATTTAAATACTAAATTAATTATTTTATCACGGCATGCTGCTACGGAGGGACACCCAAACACAGACTTTGGGCAGGACAGGAACCAAATTCAAACAAAAAATAGGATTTTGAAGGGTTTAGGTACCATAAACCACCACTTAAATACTAAATTAATTATTTTATCACGGCATGCTGCTACGGAGGGACACCCAAACACAGATTTTAGGCAGGACAGGAAGCAGATTTAAATAAAAGTGGGATTTAGGAGGGTTTAGGTACCATGGTGACGAGGTTTCCAAACCACTGGTGAGCCAGTTCGTGTCCCACCACCAGAGCCACCCACTGGCGGGACGAGGAGCAGGAATTCTTGGGGTCGATCAGCAACGCAGTCTCCCTGTGTTGGAGAGGAAAAACACAACTCAGCAGCGTGGGGACAACGCCAGGGGGATAAAAAAAAAAAACACAACCCAAAGGAGGTGAAATTACCTAAGCAAGCTAAAAAGTGATGAGAAAAAAAAACACCAAACCCCCTGAAAAAACCAACCCAGAATCTATTTCAACGTAACCATGAAATTCTCAGGGTGAGTTCCACAGCTGCTGGAATTATTTTATGGCGTGCAAGAAGTGGAAAAAACAAACAAACAAACAAAAAAACCCAGGTAGAAGGAGGAAAAATTCTTTTTTATTTATCAAAACGCTCCCCTAGGTAATTTTTGGAAGCTCAGCTCCCTCTGTGCAGATCCCGCCCCTCTCAGCATTCGCAAAGGAATTCTGGCTCTCCCCAAGAGGTGCCAACATCAATTTCTCCACCGTGGCATTTGCTCAGGGACCTCTGGAACGCTGCAATTCCAGGGAAAAACCTCCCCAAGGACGGCGCCTGCAGGTCCCCAAAAGGAGCAGAGCAAACTCGGCACAAAGGGGCAAAAATTCACAGCTCCATCCCAAAAATTCTCCTCACCCAGGATGAATATATTTGTATTTTTTTCCCTCATAAGGAATAAAATCTCAGATTTCATCAGAATTGCAATAAGCAGGAAAAAAAATTGGAAGCCTGGGCTCGAATTTGTTTCGGTTTTCTAAGGCTGAATATTCAAAGCCGAGCAGAAGAAATCCCAAATTATTTCAGGGTTTAAAGTCCAAAGCCTAGAAGCTGCTCAAAGCTCAGGGAAATCCTCCTGACCACCAGCACAGAAAATGAATTCAAATCAAGCAAAAGTGCAAAAGCTTGATCAGAAGAAAGGGGGGAAAAAAAAAAAAAAAATCAAACTGCAAAGGAAGGCGAGTTAATATTTTTGATTTCCCATCCCCACGCCGTCACTCTGTGGCTGCCAAATTTACCTGCGAGGTAAAATAAACTCAGGAAATTTTATTTGGGTGGGAGGGAAAAAAGGGGCCAGGAAGGTTTTGTCAACTTCAAACCCTCAGCCAGTGGCTGATTTTTTGCCTTCCTGAGCCGCACCAAAAATCCTCCGAAGCAAAATAAAAATTGAAAGTATTGGCTCTGTCTGATTTGGGATGAAACCCAGCAATTAAGAGCTGCCTGAAATGAATCCAATTAACTCCAAGAATTAGTGAACAAAGAGGGGGGGAAAGACAGTATTTTAACATCATACCTATAAGTAACAAGGCCCCAGTTCTCCATGGCACCTTTATAAAATAAATACAAAGGTTTATTGATATTGATCCACACCTCTTCCCAAAGGTTTCTTTTTTTTTTTTTTATTTAATTTTTGCATTAAAAAAAAAAAAAATAAAAAAAAAAATTCAAATAAAATACGATTTCAGCAATAAAGCGTGTTACTTTACCAGCAGCAAAGTCTGCAATAGCTATGAGATCAATTTTAGGAAGAGGGTAAGGAACATTGAAGTAGTCCTTATAAAAAGGCAGAGTTTTAGCAGCAACCTGTAAGAGAACGAGAGGAGAAATGTTCTGTTAACCTGGAACCGGGCAACGCTTGAGAAACTGAGACTGAGAAATCGAGATTGAAGCTAAAGAACCGTGACTGAAACGAGGAAATTACGATCGAAATTAGGATATTGGGCCTGAAAATAGGAAATTACGAGCGGAACTTAGAATTTAGGATTGAAACCAGGAAATTACAACTGAAACGAAGAAATTGGGACTGAAACTAGGAAATTATGACTGGGGTTTTATAAATTAGGACTGAAGCTAAGAGTTTAGGACCGAAATTAGGAAATTTGGACTGAAACGAAGAAACTATGACTGAGACTAATAAATTATGAATGAAATGAGGAAATTTTGACCGAAAGTAATAAAATAGGACTGAAAGTAATAAATTAGGACAGAATGTGCATGTCTGCAACCCACAAAAAACCCTGAAAAACCCCAAAACTCACAGATTTCTGTGAATGACCAGACCCCAAACCCCTTAAACCTGACCCAGCTTTACCTCCAGGGCGAATTTACCCTGCTCAGCCTCGCCCACGGGCGTGTAGACGCGCACCAGGACCCCGTGTGTGCCTACAACCCCCCCAAAAAACAGGAAAAAAACCCCAAAAAAACCCCAAAACTCAACAAAAAAACCAGATTTCTGTGAGTGACCAGATCCCAAACCTGACCCAGATTTACCTCCAGGGCGAACTCGCCCTGCTCGGCCTTGCCCACGGGCGTGTAGACGCGCACCAGGACCCCGTGCATGTCTATAACCTCCAAAAAACAAGCAAAAACCCAAAAAAACCCCCCAAAACTCAACAAAAAAACCAGATTTCTGTGAATGACCAGATCCCAAACCTGACTCAGATTTACCTCCAGGGTGAATTTACCCTGCTCGGCCTTGCCCACAGGCGTGTAGACGCGCACCAGGATGCTATGCCCATCTAACCCCCCCCCAAAAAAAAAGAAAAGAACCCCCAAAAAACCCCAAATAATCCCAAAACTCACAAATTTCTGTGAATGACCAGATCCCAAACCTGACTCAGATTTATCTCCAGGGCGAACTCGCCCTGCTCGGCCTTGCCCATGGTCATGTAGACACGCACCAGGATGCTATGCCCATCTAAATCCCCCAAAAAACCATGGAAAAAAACCCAAAAAAAGCCAAACCTCACAAATTTCTGTGAGTGAACAGATCCCAAACCTCCCAAACCTGACCCAGCTTTACCTCCAGGGCGAACTTGCCCTGCTTGGCCTTGCCCACGGGCATGTAGACGCGCACCAGGATGCTACGCCCATCTAAATTCCTCAAAAAACCATGGAAAAAACCCCAAAAAACCCAAAAAACCCCCAAAACACAACAAAAAAACCAGATTTCTGTGAGTGACCAGATCCCAAACCTGACCCAGCTTTACCTCCAGGGCGAACTCGCCCTGCTCGGCCTTGCCCACGGGCGTGTAGACGCGCACCAGGACCCCGTGTGTGCCTACAACCCCCCAAAAAAACAGGAAAAAAAACCCAAAAAACCCCCAAAAGATGCCAACCCCGACCCAGCTTTACCTCCAGGGCGAACTCGCCCTGCTCGGCCTTGCCCACAGGGGTGTAGACGCGCACCAGGATCCCGTGTGTGCCTACAACCCTCAACAAACCAAGAAAAAAACCCCAAAAAACCCCCAAAAGATGCCAACCCCGACCCAGCTTTACCTCCAGGGCGAACTTGCCCTGCTCGGCCTTGCCCACGGGCGTGTAGACGCGCACCAGGACGCCGTCCTGCGACCGCGCCTCCACGAAGTCGTACTCGCCCACCACGAAGGCCACCAGGTACGTGGACATGACGGGCGACCGCGCGAACTTCACCTCCACCAGGCTCTCGTCGTCCGGGTACGGCCGCCGCTCCACCACGTTCTGCGTTGGGTTGGGGAAAAATTTGGGGGTTGGAGAGATGGGGAGTCGAGGGTTTAAAATTTGATTTTTTTTTTTTTTACGTTGAAATGTTGGTGGGGTTTTTTTTGACGCCGCGAGAAATTTCGGGGTGTTCGGAATGAAGCGGTTCGTGGCAGGTTTGGGAATGGAAGGGTTGGGGTTGGTTCCCAGAGAAAGGTGGAGGGATTTTATTTTTTTTTTTTTAACCAGAAGCTTTGTAAATATATGGGTTTAGCATTCAAAATCCAGAAGGGGAACTCAAAAAAACCCCACAAGGAAGCGCCAAGGAAAAAGCCAAGGGGGAAAAAAGAAAAACAAAATGATAAAAATCCTAAAACAAACCAAAAAAAAAACCTAACCCACCCAAGGACAAAACCCCTAAAAATGAGAGAGAAAAACCCAAAAACAAGGAAAAAATATTTAAAAAAAAAAAAAATCTCCAAAATTTTTATTTGAAACCTTTTTGGATTTCAAAAATCCTTTTTGGATTTGCCTCAATTTCATCCCAAATTTCAACCCAAAACTTCACATCCATTTCAACCCAAAACTTCAAACCAGAACTCCAGGAGAATTTCAAACCTCAATTTCATATCACGACTTCCAAAGCGGGAATGAAATTTAAACAACCCCAAAATCACGCCAGAGCAGCTTCGGGGATCCAAAACCTGAATTTTTTCACCCAAAAACTGTTTTGTTTTGGGGTTTTTTGGTTTTTTTTTACAACACAAGAAACTTTGGAAGCTGCGGAACGTTTGGATTCAAGCGGCTCTTCCTTATTTTTTTTAAAACCACCAAATCCCGTCCCAGCTGCTGAGGTTTTTGTGCCGGCATCAAATTTTCTGTTCCTCTCCCTGTTCCTTGCAGATTTTATTTCCCCGCTGTCATCAAGGCGAATTATTAATTATCAACGGCATTATCACAGCTTGAATTAAAACGTGTATTTAAATTTACAAACAACATATATAAATGTATAAAAGAGTAGATTATGTATAAATAGGCAAATATATACAATTATTTTCAATACAACTGAGATGTTTATTTCATTTATTGGCAGAGGAAAACTTACCATGTTTGACAAAGCTACTCTGTCTTTGGGAACCACCAAAGATATATCAAAGGTTGCTTTAATTGCAGGCTCATCCCAGCATGGGAAAGCTCTGCGAGCATCAGTAGCCTGGAATAAAGAGAATTAAACAAATTAAACAATTAAATCACAGGAGATCGTGGCAAGAAACCACAGAAATTCTGTTTATTTCCAGCAAAACGAGGGAGAATTAAACTTCTTTTTTTTAATTAAAAAAAATAAAGTTCACGCACTCTATAAAGGGGAGTTTTATTTAAGTAGAGAGATGGGGTTTGAATGTTGCAGCTGCTGGAGGTAGAGGATGAATCCTCAGCAGCGGGAGGAATTTGCCAGATCTGGGATTTACTGACCTTGGGGCTGTGAGTAAGGAAAAGTGGGAAAAAAAACTGAAAAGAAAGGAAAAAAACCTCCAAGGGAAAAAAAACCAAAAACCTTTGAGACAAGGAAAGAAAATAAACATCAAAGGAAAAAATCCAAGAGCAAGGAATAAAACCCAGAAAACAAGGAAGGACCCCTAAAAAACAAGGGGAAAAAAAAAAGAAAACAAAACCAAGGGAAAAAAAAACCTAAAACCAAGGAAAAAACCAACTGGGAAAAAAAAAAACAAACCAAGGAAAAAAAAACCAAAAAAAACATACAAGGAAAAAACCATAGATGAATTTAAAAACACCCCAAACCAAGGAAAAACCACCCCTTAACAAGGGGGGGGGGAAAAAAATCCAAAATCAAGGAATAAAACCCAAAAAGCAATGAAAATCTCCAAGAAACAAGAAAAAAAATTACAAAAAACAAGGAAAAACCCCAAGAAACAAGGAAAAACCTCAAGAAATTAGGGAAAAAAAAAACCAAAACCCAATGAAAATACCCAAAACAAAACACGGAAGAAGCCCCAAACCAAGGAAAAACCTGAAAAAACAAAAGGAAAACCCCCCAAACCAAGGAAAAAATACCCAAAACCACAGAGGAAAAAAGCCAAAATAACAGGAAAAAAGACCCCAAACAAGGAAAAAAAAAACCAAAATCCTGGATTTAGGTGATTGAACAGAGCAGAGGCAGATTCAGCATCCCTGGGGAGCACCAGCACAGCCCTGGGCTCATCAAACTCCAGGTAAGGAGGGAAAAGGAGTGAAAAAAATAATGTGAATTTCTGGTATTTATCCAGAAGGGATAGATGAAGGGGAAAAAACACACCTTTGCCTGTTGCAAGCGTGAATCCTGCATGGAAACGGAAACAAAAATGGAAATGAAAATAAAAATGGAAAGAAAACGAAATGGAAATGGAAACGGAAATGGAAACGAAAATGGAAGCAAAAATGGAAACGGAAACAAAAATGGAAATGAAAATGGAAACAGAAACGAAAATGGAAACGGAAACGAAAATGGAAACGGAAACGAAAATGGAAACGGAAACGAAAATGGAAAACAAAAACAGAAATGGAAACCAAAAATGGAAACCAAAAATGGAAATGGAAACCAAAAATGGAAATGGAAACCAAAAATGGAAACGGAAATGGAAATGAAAATAAAAATGGAAATGAAAACAAAAATGGAAATGAAAATGGAAATGAAAATAAAAATGAAAATAAAAATTAAAATGGAAATGGAAATGGAACTGGAAGCTGAGCCATACCTCGAACTGGGTGACGGCAGCGTAGCGCGTGTCTCCGCTGGGCGTGCTGTATTTACTCCGGTAAAATCCTTTCATTTTGTCGTTCAGCTCCCCTACAAAGTCTATCTTTAGCGTCCCTGTCCCTGCGAAACAAACAGACAAATCCCTGGGATTGGCAGGTGACAAAAAAAAACAAAAAAGGGGTTGGGGTGGATTTTTATTCCCTAAACAAAATAAATCCCAGAAGAGCGGCAGGTTCCCCGCAGGGTTTTTAGGATCTTTTTTAAACACAGGCGGGAGTCACCTTAAAAGTTCCATCCTTCGATCCTCACCTCGGAGCAAAGTTTGTAAAACTCTGGGATTTAAGGAATTACGGCGAATCGTGGAATCCTCAAAGCCAAGATGGAGCTTTGGCCCCGTTCAAAGCCCTTAATAAGGTTTAGGATTAATTCTGTCCTCGCTGTCTCAGGGCAAAGAAGGGAAACCGGAGCTTGCTGGCCAAGATCCCACAGGATCAAACATTCCAGCTCCAGCATCATCATCCCACACTCTCCTAGCGGTGTGCATCCAGATGAAATTATAGAAAAAAAATTAATTTCCAGATGAAATAAAGCTTCATCCAAAGCGAGGAGCTGAGTTTTGACAGCCAAGGGAGCTCCTCAGAGCTGGAGCGGCTTCGGAAGAATCCCAAGGCAGGCAGGGAAGGAAATCCTGGGCTCATTCCAGAGTTTCCTCTGCCCAGAGGAGTGACAGGAATTGCTGCTGCCTCCCACCAGCAGGGAAATCATTGCTCAGGGGGGCTGGAGGCAAATTTCACCGGGAATCAGACAAAATCTGCGATTCCAGGAGCTCCAAAGCGACCCGGAGCGGACGGGCTCCCCCATCCACAGGGAGGAATTCCAGGGAAGGAATTGCTGTTCCATTCCAGGGGAAAACTCCCGAAGCCCAGGGAGCAGGGGAGAGGCTCTTACCTTTCTGCAGGGTGCTGGGGAAGGACAGAGTGACCTTCTCATCCTCGTTTTGATAGTTGAACCCTGTGGCGTGAACCTCTGCAAGGGGAAAAAAAACGGGATCAGAACCATCCTGGAAAAGGGTTCGTGCTCGAAACTCTTCAAATTCACCCAAAACCAGCCGAGCTCAACAACTCCGGATCAATTCGGAGCGATTCGATGGGAGGAACTCACGGGAACGCCCTCGTGGTGGGAATTCCACAGCAGGGAAAGCTCCTGCAGCACCCAGGGGTGAAAGTTGTGATGAAAAGCCCAGGAAAAATGGGATCTGTGTCCCAGGAATGTCCTTGTGGGAATTTCACAGTTGGGAAAGCTCCTGCAGCATCGAGGGGTGAAAGTTGTGCTGAAAAACCCCAGGAAAAACGGGATCTGTGTCCCAGGAATGTCCTTGGGGGAATTCCAAGGTAGGGAAAGCTCCTGCAGCACCCAGGGATGAAAGCTGTGCTGAAAAACCCCAGGAAAAACGGGATCTGTGTCCCAGGAATGTCCATCTGGGAATTCCACAGCAGGGAAAGCTCCTGCAGCACCCAAAAGTGAAAGCTGTGCTGAAAAATCCCAGGAAAAATGGGATCTGTGTCCCAGGAATGTTCTGGTGGGAATTCCACAGCAGGGAAAGCTCCTGCAGCACCCAGGGATGAAAGCTGTGCTGAAAACCCCCAGGAAAAACGGGATCTGTGTCCCAAGAATGTTCTGGGGGGAATTCCAAGGTAGGGAAAGCTCCTGCAGCACCCAGGGATGAAAGCTGTGCTGAAAAACCCCAGGAAAAACGGGATCTGTGTCCCAGGAACGTCCTGGGGGGAATTCCAAGGTAGGGAAAGCTCCTGCAGCACCCAGGAGTCAAAAACCCCAAACCTGCAGGAAAAAGGGGATCTGTGTCCCAGGAATGGTGAAATACAGACCCAAACTTCCCCCCCTGGCTGTTGAATGCTCCCATCAATGCAGCAGGATTTGTATTAATTATCCCAAACAGGATGCTTAGGATTTATTTACCTAATTTGTGGCTTTGAAAATCCCATTAATCTCCACAGCAAGGGAGGGGTTTTGCTTGGATTTAACCACAAAATAAACGTCGATTTGATTTCAGAAATGTCTCCAGAAGCAGGGCCCTGCTTTGGGGGTTCCTGCCCTGCTCAAGGCAGAGGATCCCAAAGCCACCTGAAAATGAGGCAGAGTTTGGTGTTTGCATAGCACAGGAACTATTTGTGGATGCAAAAATCCAAACGATGAGGCCAGGCTGGGAATCTGCACGGGGCTGAGACTGTCCTGGAGCTTTGGCACAGCCAGGAGGGAGCACCTGGCGCTGCTTCTCCCTTCCTAACTCATCAAATCAAATCAAATGCGGATCTGTTCCCCTTCGGTCAAAAAAAAATAAATAATAATAAAAAAAAATCTGGAACAACCCCACAGAACCTCACTTTGCAAGCTCTGCTCTTTCCACGCTCAACCTGTAAGAAATTATAATTTAAGAACTTTAAATCTGCTCCCAAGCAGCATCTTCAGCTGCCAAACTCGGCAAGCCCAGACACAACAATGCACTTTTCATCCCTAAACAGAAAACGTGCCGCTCAACCAAGGCCTTGGATGACAAAAGCTGGCCTGAAATGAGAATTTTAGTCACAAAAGGGTTCGTTTTCCATGCTCAGGTATCACTCCGAGGGTTGGGTTTCAGCCCCAGCACACTGCAGGATGCTCCGCAGGTGACAAAGGGAAATGGGAACGAATTTCCAGCGCTGTTTATTCTGGAGCAGTGTGATTCCAGCCTGAACCCTGAGTTAATTCCAGCCTGAACCCTGAGTTAATTCCAGCCTCTGCTCAATGAAGGAGCTGCAGGAATGAATTAGGTTTAACGACAGGTTTCACAGTGTTTAATCCGAGTTAACCACCGGCTGCAGAACAGTGAAAGGCTCCAATAACGCAGCAAAAAACACAATGCAGAAATAAATCACCTAAAAAATATATATATATATAAATCTCTACAGGATCAATTTTAGGCTCTCCTGATCCGTGCTGAGGAGTTCCAAGATTTTAAAAATCAGCTGTGAGCAGGGGTGAGTTGAGCATTGAAGAAGAATCCGTGCCAAGGCTACCCAGCTGCCAGCAAACACCGAGAATAAAAAATTTTGAGTTTTCCTCTTATAACTGGGGATACTGAGGCAGAAAATGAGACAGGAGAGGAAGATTTTAAGGCGAACGATCTTGCTGGACTGGAATTAGGTTCCAGCAGAGAGGAGCTGAGTGCTGATGCCGTGGCACCCCACGGATTTTGACCCTGACTATTTCCAGAGTCCCACAGGGCGATGAGGGTGCCCCTGGCCAGAGAGGGGCTGGGCACCTGTTGGGAATTTATTTTTATTTATCCAGGAGGAATCCTGCTGCTGCTGGTCAGAGTGACTGAGCACCTGAGGATCAGCCCAGGAATGCAGCAACGTGAGGGTTTTCAAACATCACAAAACATTTTTTATCTTTTTTTGTTGTTTTTTTTTTTAACGGCTTCTTTAACGGCAACGATCTGATCCTGGAGACAAACAACAAACACTGCAGGAGCTGAGGATGAGAGCTCCTGAAACTCAGGAACACTCAGGAATGTGCCTTCTGTGGAGCTGCTGCCAAAGGCTGACAATGGAGATCGAGTTTCCCCCTCCTCCTCTCTCAGCTGGGAGGTTCTCTAAATGGGGTTGGATTTGTGGATCTGCTGCTTTGGAAGTTTTAACTCGTCCCAAAAACCACTGAGGTGAACATCACCGAGGCTGGAAGATGAAACCCTGAGACCTTCAGTGTTTTCTAAATCTCAAAGCAGCTCCTTACAAATCAAACCCCAAAACAACAAGACATAAACCAAAGATTCCAAGTTACATTTTCTTTTTCTCTTTTTTTTTTTTCCTTTTTTCGGTCGTTGTTTTGTTCAAACTTCTTATTCTGCGCCAATAATTTAATCCAGAGCAACAGAACCATGGAAAACCATCAACAATACTTTTTGTTGGAGTTGAAGGGAACTGCTTCTAACAAAGATGTGATTGCAGCAAAAGGCTGTCTGAATTCCTAACGCTGGAAGACAAAAGCTCCTGAAGAGAACAGCCCAGTTTTTTGGCAGCTCACGAACTTTGGAGAGTTTGGCACTGCAAGGTTGCAAGTTAATCACTTGCACATTAGAGCACAGCCTGGGCTGAGGAGCAGCAGAAAAGGAAAAGCTGCTGGTGGCTCCGTGGGTTTGGGAGGGAAAAAAAGAGATTTTTTTTTTTTTTTTTCCTTCCTGTCATGGAGAAAAAGAAAATGAGAAAATGATAATAAAGGGAAGAAGCAGCTAAAAGTAAGATCTGTTATCATTCAAATCGCCAGAGAGGGATTGCTGGAGCTTTGAAGTATTCCAGCAGGAGAAGCGGGAGCACCTCAAATCCCACAACAGCATTTGGAATAAATCACATTCCCTGCAAATGACCACAGGGATCCACCCATGAACAATCCCGAGTGCTGCTGCACCCTCAGAGGTGGTGGAGCCCAAGCAGAGAAAACCATGGAATTTTTTCAGGATGGAATTTTTTCAGGGTGGAGCCCTCGGTGGAGAAGTCACAGGTAATTAAGGTGGTGTGGCTTAATGACCCCGCATTCCCAAGGGAGCTCCAAATTACACACATCCCATAAATCATCCCTGTGCTGCCCCAGCACACCCCATTCCCGGGAAATGCTCAAGTTCCCAAGCCTCTCCACAACTTTTCCACGAGTTTCACTCTAAAATCCTACAAGAATCACAAGTATCAGAGATTCCCAGCTGGGAATAATGCAATAAAACAACACAGCCCTCCTTAAAATCCTGCATTAAAATCCTGTCACTTGGGAGTCCTCTCCAGGAAAAAAAAACCAAAAAATTAAATTGAGCTTTTCCACAACAAAAAAAGTTCTCAAACAACTCCAGCCAGCCACAGGCAGTGGTTGTTATTCCCACTGGCCCCAGGTGGGAATTCCTGTTCCCATTCCCTTCCTTCCACTGGCATTCCTGTGGAACCAGCAGCAGCAGGAAGGGGATTTTTTTCCTCCGAAATCCTCTTTTTTTTTTTAATTTTCCCCTTTAGAGGCAGTTTCCTGCTCCACTTGGCTGCTCAAGGATGCAGGAATGCCAGGAGAGGGTGGGAGGGGGACAGGCATTGCTCCAGAAGCACCGCTGATTTGGGGGGGTTTTTAGCTGATTTGGTTTGGGGTTTTTGGTCGGTTTGGTTTTTTTGGGGGTTATTTTTTGGGGTTTTTTTTCCTTATTTAAAACACCCACCAAAGCTCTGGTGTAACATCCAGTCACATCCCCACCACAGTGGGAAGGGAAAGACCAAAATAATGGTCTTTATTTCTATTTATTAAGGAATTCTGGCCTTAAAAACCTCTTCAGGGTTGAAGCACAAGGCCAAGCTCCCTCCACTCCTCCTCCTGCACAAACCCCACCGCAGCCGCTGGGATTTCCCACGGGAAGCCGCCAACCCTCCAAGAATCCCTGGATTTAAGAAACTCCTTTAGATTCCCCCAGGATCTGAGGAGATCCCGAGCTAAGGATGACCAAAAAAAATCCCCTGATTCCATCACGGATTTCACAGCTGCTCGGGAGATTCACGGCGAGCTCCGAACTCCTTCACGTTCCCTGAGGATGAAACTCAACCCATTCCAAAAAAAATAAAAATATTATATATAAATATATATATAATTTGCACCGACTCATCTTTTGCAGCTCTTCCTTCGGCCGAGCCAAAGGACACGTGCACACGCTCGCTGCTAAAATTCCAACTGGAAACGTTAAAAAAAAAAAAAACAAACCCCGCAGCTCTGGAGGGAAAAAAATTAAAATTAAAATAAAAATATCCCAACGACTCGTTGTGATCGGTGGGAGGAGCCAGTTTTAACCTCAGCCATGGAAAACTCCGGTGTTTGGAGCAGCTTTGTTCCATTACAGCATTCCTGGCACAGATCGAAGCCAGAGCCCTCCCTGACAATCCCTGCACCGGTTTTGGGATGAAACTGGAGGAATTTTCTGCTCCCCAGCCATCAAAGCCTCAGCCGGTTTCGTTACTCATTTCTTACGGCTCCGTTGAGGATTACACAGCAAAATTCTTCACTTGGACTTTAAAGCTTCGGGGATCCTCCCTCAGCTTCCTGTCAAATATTGGGCAATAATCTGATTTCCCTGCAAATCTGCGTGGAAATTCCAAAGTCCTGCCCTCGCTGGAGCCACCGGGAGCAGGGGGAGCTGCGGCCACGATCAGCTGGGCAGCCACAGGCCAAGGGGCACCGACGAGGATCTGGGGGGAAAAAACCCAATTTATTCTATACAAAAGTCACCAGATCGGCTCCTTCAACAAGGGCCAGGGATCCGCTCAACAAAATCCCTTTCCCACAGCACCAGGCTGGGAAAGGAGATAAATGACCAAATAACTTTTCTGTTTAAAGGCTGAGACAAATTCTTCCCTACAGGAGGAAGGGCTGACAACTCTTTAAGAACCGCCGTTAACTTCTCAGTGAAATCCTGGCCGTGTCTGAGCCGTCTCACGCCGGGTTTTGGAGAGCAGTTATTCCAATTACCATCCCCAACTGGATCTGGATCAACAGGTGCCAGCGAACACCCTGCCAATCCCAGGAAATTCTCCTTCCAAAGCCATCACGCTCCTTGGCACCTTCCCAAAAGCCAGAGATACGTTTTTAACCCCATGGAGCCCGGGTGTGATTATGGTGATTCATTGTTTATATACAGTTAAAAATTTTCTTTAAAAAAATTCTAAATTTTTAAATTTTTTTTTAAAAAAAACTATTTTAATGAATTTTTTTTTTCATTTCAATTTTCTTGATTTTAACGACTCTAATTGCATTCACTTTTATTGTTTTTATCAGTTGTGATTTCACGTTATTATTTTTACTCATTGCAATTTTATTTTAAACATACTCATTTGAAATTACTGTGAATTATATTTTAAATATGAATTACAACACAGCTACACCTCGAGTGTTTATGATGCAGCAGTTGGCGAGTGCCAGTGTGCCACATCCAAGGACATCCCAAAAATCCTGGGTGTCTGGAAAGTTATCCATAAAATCAGTGCGAATTTAAGCCACAAAACTCATTTTCAATGTATTTGGCTTTAAGCCTCCACTAAGCTCTGCTTTAATACTTCGAAGCTACAGCAGTCCCTCTCTATTTTATGTATTTTTTTCAGATTTGAGTGGTTTTCACTCCTGGGTGCTCCACCTCTTCACTTCTATTTTCTCCAGGACAAACCGTGGAATTCCTGGTGCTTTTTCCTTTTATTTCCACTTTCTCGGTGACAAACTGCGGAATTCCTGGGTGGCAGTGAGCGGGACAAACTCTGCTCTTACCACCACTCATTATCTCCTCGTTACCCAGCAGGAGAAATAACTCTTAATAAGAGAAGTCATTTATTTTGAGTTATTTCCTAGTGGCAGGGGCAGCCCCTGGTGACATTTGGGGACATTTTTTCCATCCTTTCCGCTCCAGGATCCTCCTCGCTCATTCCTGTCCCTGCTGACACTTCCTGAGCTGAGCTCTGCTTTTCCACGCACTCCCTCCTCCCAAAGCTCCTTCCTCAGCTGCATTCCCCCCCCAAAATATCCTCTGGGTGCTTAAAAATTGGAAAAAAAAAAATATATATATATATATATATATCTCAAACCTGTTTAAAAGCAAAGAGTGGGTGGAGGGTTTCCACTTGGAATCGTGGAATTCCGGAGCGTTTTGGGGTGGGAAGGGACCTGAAATCCCATCCAGTGCCACCCCTGCCAGGGCAGGGACATCTCCCACTGTCCCTGGGTGCTGCCAGCCTGGTCTGGGACACTGCCAGGGATCCAGGGGCAGCCACAGCCTCAGCCCACCCTCACAGGGCAGAAATCTTCCCCCCAAATCCCCTCCTGAGTCCATTCCTCCACCTGTAAAAGCGGAGCAATGCTCCACAGATCCGGGAAGCGGCACCATGGAACGGTTTGGATGGGAAGGGACCTGAAATCCCATCCAGTGCCACCCCTGCCAGGGCAGGGACATCTCCCACTGGCCCTGGGTGCTGCCAGCCCTGGCAAATTCCCTGTACAAATCCATGGGATGACATCACTGCAACAGAACTGGAACCGTCCCCGCAAAACCCACTCCAGAAATTCACGTTTTCCTTCCTCGGGTGTCCAAACACAGCCCTTTCCTCCACCTTTATCCAGCTGTCAGATAAAGTTTAAGTCTACCCAGAGAACACCTTCCTCCCACCCATCACCAAGATCATTCCATTGATCCCTAACCACGGATTGAACCAAGTATTTTGTGGGATCACTATTTTCCTTGTGGAAAGGGAAGCTCTGCACCTTTTTTTGTTCTCTGAAGGGCTTCAGGAGCGGTTGGACCAAAGAGCAGAAGCTCCCTGAGAACCCCAGGAAGGCTCTGCCCACTGTGAGACCACGGAGCTTGTTGTCCACACCTCCTTCATTTCACACTTCAGCTGCTAAAGCCCTTTTCGTGTTCGCTAATCCCCTCCAAATATAATTGGGGAAGTCAACGACTGCAGCTGAGTGTTACAAATTTCTCCAGGAACTTCCTCCTCCAGCAACTTTCCCTCAGCTGGATCCCACCCTGGTCTCCTCCACAGAATCACCCTTCTCCACGCTGTCCAACACTCAGAAAATCTTGCTAAATGCCAATTGAGTGTTTTCTGCGCTCTCCAAACCCTTTCCTGCGAGTATTTCCTACTGCAGGCCGTTACTGATGCATTCCCTGTCGGGGATTTCATCCATATTCCCAAATCCATAGGGACAGATGACGTTCTTAGGAGTTTACACGATATCCAGATATAAAAATAACATCAAACCAGCATCCTCTGCCTACACCCCTCAGGAGAGGCAGAGGGGACCGAAGGAATTCCTCCACCTAAACACAACCGAAGGAATTCCTCCACCTAAACACAACTGGCAGGGATGAGAGCCAGCACTCTGGAACTCTGTGCTTCCAGGGGCAGGGCTGAGTTTATCAAACCATGACATCATTCCGTTATCAGAGCTGTTGGGCTGTTGGCAGCAGCTCCCAGAGGCAGAAACGAAACCAACCAAGGCTCCTACCTTCGTCTCCTTCCGGGGCGTAGGACGCGGTGATGATGTCGATGTCGGCGCAGTTCATCACGATTTGGTTGGTTGCATTTTTCACCTGGGAGAGAAAACTCCATCAGCCCCAGGAAGAAATGGGAATTCCCACCTCTGATCCGTCTAAAAACCAGCTGCAGCACCAGAGGAGCTGAAGGGGAATTGGGATGTTTGGGACGGTGAAGGAGAACGAGGTGTTGCAGCGCTGCCCCCAGAGCGCGAGCTGCGCTCGTCCTCCACTGGGAATTATTTAATGCTGGCTAAAAAACGGGGCTGAAAACTTCACAATGGGGCCCTTGTGCAGGCCTGGGAATCCAAACCCAATAAAAACCGATCCTGAGCCCAGCAGCCTCCTTTGGGGGTGGCCTAAGGGAGACCAGGGCGAAAATCTCTTTGGGAGACGGTCACCGACACAACCCCTGTGCGTGCTCCACGCTGTCACAGCTCCTCAGCTTAAAAACATCTGCCAGGAGATTCTCCTTCCCCTTTTCCTGGGAGCTTCCCTTCTGCCAGCTCTTGGCTCCACACACTTCGCTTTATTTACCAAGTGCCAGCTCCCAGCGTAGGAATAAACCGTGGGGCCGTGCCAGTTCTCTGTTTGAATGCGAGAGCCTGAATACAGAGGAATCCAAATTAAATATAAATTAATTACAAAAGGGTAAAATATTTGGGAGTTAAACCAGGGAGTTAGACAGAAATTTATGGCTGGAACCACCAGAATGATCAGGCTGGATCAAGCTGGGAATGCTGCTTGTCCGGGATAAGGTTTCTAAGCAGGAGCCACCAGCAGTTTCTTAAATAAAGGAATAAAAATTTCTGTAACAGCCAACCAGATTTAACACAGGCACGAAGGAACTGCTTCCTACCCCAGAATCAGCTCATTAAAGACTAAGAAACTCCATCCCTTTTTTTTTTTCCCCCCACTATTATAACCTTAAAACGCTCTGTGAACACCTGGACCCATCATTCCAGGTATCCACGTCTGAAGTGGGAACCAGGAACCCACTGGAGCTGCTCCAGGGAAGGACAAGGACAGAGTCCAGAGGAGGCCACCGAGGGATCAGAGGGATGGAGCAGCTCTGCTGTGAGGAAAAGCTGGGAAAAGCGGGATTGTTCAGCCTGGAGAAGGGAAGGTTCAGGGGTCACCTGGGTTTAGGTCTCCCAGTACCTGAAAGGAGCCAAGAAGGAAAATGGGATGAATTTCCAAGGGCCTAGAGTGCCAGGAAAAAGGGGAATGGGTTTAAACTGCCAGAGGACAGGGCTGGATGGGATATTAAGAAGGAATCCTTCCCTGTGAGGGCGGGGAAGGGCCGGAATGGATTTCCCAGGGAAGCTGGGGCTGGCCCTGGATCCCTGGGGTTGTGCTCTGAAGCACCCTGGGCCGGTGGGAGGAGTCCCTGCCCACGGCAGGGTGCCACTGGATGGGGTTTAAGGTCCCTTCCACCCCAAATCCCACGACTCCAAGCCTCTGTGCGTGCTCAGGCCAGCTCACAAGTTATTATTTGATTTTGTTTACAAAGCCCCAAGAAAAGGCTCAGGTGTCCCACCCTTCTCCCTGTGCCATCAGGGACCCGAGAATAAATAAACCAGGAACGATTCCTCAGGGACAGGAAAAACCAAACTCGAGTCTATGCATGGATAAAGGAGGATTAAGGAATTGGAATTTGTGATTTAACATCCCTAAGGATGGCCCATCCATGAGCCACCACCTCGTGCAGGGAGCACCAACCCCGCCAGGAGTTTCTCCTTGACCTCTCTGACCTAACAAATATCCCTGGCTTGTGTCCCCAGTTATGGAATTGTTTAATTAATAAATATTATGTAAAGGTTTACACTTTTCGAGCAGCGACTCTTGGTGCCTCTTCCCGACTCCTGCTCCCCTGCAGCGGTGTCACACCAAGAGGTGCAGCACGGTTGCTTTCACCTCCTGATGGAATTAAAAATCCGATTAAATTTAATTAATCAACCCAACCTGACTGCGAAAACAATGTTTTTGCAAAGCACTGAAAGCAAGTCTAACAGCCGAGGTGACACAGCGTAGATTTGATTTCTTCCAGGAAAGATTTACAGCCTGAAATCCACTTTTTTTTTTCTTTTTTTTTTTTTCCCATTCTGAGTGCATGAAACTGAAAAATTACAATGCTTCCTCAAACCCCCCAAAAAATCAAAGCTCGACAGTTTTTCCCACAATACAGCAGCCTGGGAGGGTTTTTTTCCAAGGTTTTTCTAAAATGCAGAAAAATCAGGATGAGAAAAGCTTTTTATAAATGTCTGGAGACCTTTATTCAATCTATTAAACCAAATCTCTCTGGATTTGGAGCTGTCCAAATTGCAGACAATGTGAGTTTAACAATGGGCTTGATCTTTAAAAAACAACTTTTTCCAGGACACAACTTTCAGTGGAGCACTGAGCCCGCAAAATAAGAAAGTTTAGGTTCAAGCAGAGAAAATCCAGAGGCTCCTTAAGCAGGCAGTTACCTATTTCTAGGTATTTCTTTCCTTACTTCCTACCAATATCAAGCCAGTTTTATGGGAGGGCGGCACAGTTGAAAATATCTAAAATGAGCCAGGAGGGTAAAAAAAAAAAAAGTTAGTTAATTTCCCGACTATCCTCCCCAAAAAAGGGGTGAAATTCACTGTACAGGCAGAAATTCAGGCTGGAGATCTCCCCCCAAAAAAGGATGAAATTCACTGTACAGGCAGAAATTCAGGCTGGAGATCTCCCCCAAAAGAAGGATGAAATTCACTGTACAGGCAGAAATTCAGGCTGGAGATCTCCCCCCAAAAAAGGGGTGAAATTCACTGTACAAGCAGAAATTCAGGCTGGAGATCTCCCCCCAAAAAAGGGGTGAAATTCACTGTACAGGCAGAAATTCAGGCTGGAGATCTCCCCCCAAAAAAGGGCTGAAATTCACTGTACAGGCAACTTGTAGATTTTCCCAAAAAAAGGCCAAAATTCACTGTACAAGCAGAAATTCTGCCTGGAGATCTCCCCCAAAAAAAGGCTGAAATTCACTGTACAGGCAGAAATTCAGGCTGGAGATCTCCCCCCAAAAAAGGATGAAATTCACTGTACAAGCAGAAATTCAGGCTGGAGATCTCCCCCCAAAAAAGGCCGAAATTCACTGTACAGGCAGAAATTCAGCCTGTAGAAGCTCAGCACCTTCTGAGACTCTGAGAATTTAATTCAGAGGGGAAAAGAAACTTTTCCTGTTGCCACCCAGGCTGCAGCAGGAGCCTCCTCCCTGTGATCCACTGAGGTGCAGCCACACCTGTGGGAACAAAAGCAAAACAGGAGCAGAACTCGCCCCGGCACGGTTCACTTATGGCCAGGAACAGCTCGAGAATAAATTTATGTCTTTTATCCCTCCAAAATGCCACGTCCTGGAAGGCAGATATTCTGTTAAAGCTGGGGGGGGGTTATGTATTAAAGGGCAAAAAAAGCAGATTTCTGCGTAAGGTAGAAGCAGTTCAGCGAGGGGGATGCGTGGGGTTGTGTGCTTCACCTTGCTCTGGGATATAATAAATGTAATAAATGGATTTTTCAGAGGGGAAAGGTTAATTGAGAGAAGAGCAGCTGGGCACAGCTCAGAAATCGGGCGGGCCGAGAGGAATATCTGGAGGGAAGGAACGCTCAGGATTGTAAACTCCTGGCTTTTGGTGAATTCAATTGAACGCCGAATTAATCAAGAATTCAAGCTCCTGTTTTGAGGTCAGACTCAGGCACGGCGAGCAGGGAAGGGAAAATTCATCCAGCAGGAGAAAATAGATGGAATCCCCCCCAAAAAAATTTCACATTTGATGGCAGAAGAGCTAAAAACGTCGATTATTTGGCTCAGCCAAACAAGACCTCAAGGTGCTGCAAAGCTTTTGGTGGTCAAAGCAGGAAAGGACTTGATGGAAAACATTTTTCCAATTTTTTTGGATATTAGGAACAGGGATTTGAATGCCAGCCTACCTGAAATACAGGATGAGGTGCATCCACAGGGATCTCCTGGAGCCAAAATTAATTCTCCAGAGCTCAGATAATTCCAATCTTGTCACATGGCTCCAGAGCCCTTTTCTAAAAGCAGCGCTACAACAACTGCGTGTGTTTTTAGCAATTTTCTCTCTAAAAATAGACGCCTAAACTTACTCCGGTTTTGTGTTCCAGGGCGTGTCTTTTGTAAGAATTCAAACCTTCAATGAGGAGAGCAATAAAGAGATTTATTAACCTGCATCTCCAGCAAATTCCGGTGGCCAAGGAGTAAAATTAACGCCAGGGCTAATTGGCCCAGTGGAAGAATTCCCTTCGTCCCAAAGCACACCCAGCTCCAGAGGTGTTGGATCCACAGGGACGAGTAAATCCCTTCTGATATTTCTGCAGATCCATCCCAGTCTTAGGAATTATGGGGCTGAAAGAACCTTTTTCAGGGGGAGAAGGGTAAAAAAAACCCTATTTTTGAGCAGATGAGGTGTTGCCAACCCCTTTAACCCTCCACTCCAGGTTTAATTTCGTGCGCTGGAGATGCAAATTCCAGCACTGGACACCAGAGGATTTATCCTGGATGAGTTCCCCACTCCCCAGGAGCACAAATACTACACCCAGCGAGCTCCATTTCCCCAGGACTCCACACCAGAGTGTCACAATTAATCTTTAACCAGCAGGATCACTCTATACATTCCTTAGGCCAGCAGATATTGCGTAATTAACCTATAAAAAGCAGCAGACAACCGGTTAAATATTGCTAAAGATGCCAGAGATGCATTAAAGGCGCTGCAGAAGGGATTTGAAAGAGCCCAGGTCGTAAATTCTTCCCAGATAAGTTGTTCTACAACCAAAGGACACAGCGGTGGAGTTTCCAGGCAGGGACACGTGAATCACCTCCAAGGAAGGGAATTTCTGGGCAAGGAAACACCAGGAAGTTGGGAGGCAGCCCTGCCCCTCACAGGTGATCCTCTGGAACGTTAAAAAAACTTGGATTTGAAAGCCTTAAAGCTGGAGGCAGCTTTGTTTCTGCTGCTGGACAACACCAGGGGCCACACATCCCTTCTTTGTTCCAGCCCTCCCAGGAGCCAAAAAAAGTGGAACAAAACAAAAAAAATTAATAATTTAAAAAGTTTGACACTGAGTAATGCAAGTGCCCTGTGCTGATAACCAGGCCCTGAGAGCCGGGGCTGGCGTAATTAAAGCTCCAACCAACAGAGGAACAATGCAAATGAACCATTTCCACCCCACAATCTTAATTGTGCTCGTGGAAAGGCGTCCCCACGCCCTCAACAAATCAAGTTTAAATGCTGGGAGATGACATTAGTGGCAGAACAATCACAGGAGTGAGAGCAGGAGACTCCGTTCCAGCTCTGCCACAGCCACAGCTCTGTCCCAGCTGGGACCAGGGTTCCTTGTGAAACAGATCATTTAAGGATTTTTTTGGGTTTTTTTTTTTTTTTTTAGCTGTGATAAATGGGAATTATGTACTGCCAGTTTATGTAATTGTTACACAACTGCGCGGACTTCAAAAGTATTCATGTGGCCGCAAATTATATTATTGAAAAATCTGGAATAACCGGTCAAAATTTTAATAGACGGGGTGCCAGAGCCTTCAGAAGCACAGCTCCTAAAAAAAGGGGGCCGTGAAATGAAACTTGTCAAGATTTCAGGATCATTTCTTTACCTGGGGGGGACAATCCCCTGAGCTGAACACGGGAACAAACCGCAAACAGGTCCCACTCCTTTTTCCCAGGCTTTGAAATCTGCTGCCACCTCTTATCTTCTGCATCACCAGAGGTTTTATCCTCTGAAGATTATCTGGAGTTGCCATGCAAGTGGCAACATTTATTATCGTGGCACAAAGCGTTTCAGGTTATTTATAGGTCCTAAAGCCAACACAAGTGTCCTGCCCCAAAGCCAAGGCTGGGGCATTTTATTTTCTTTTTTTTTTAGGGCTTGAAAGCCCCAAATTCTCCATGGAGGGCTGCAAATCCTATTACTGGAGTGAGCAAGAATGATCAAGTGTTTACTTGTAATACCTTGACTAAACACCACGGCCTGCACTAATTCCACTCTGCTCTTAAAGATGCCAAATAACAAAGCAAACAAAGCACTTTGGAGGCTCTGGAAACTTTTTTCCTGGTTTTTGGGGTGGGTTTTGTTTTTGAGGGGGTTTTTTGTGCCAAAGACTCAGAACTCACCCCGCGGGTCAGAAAGCATCACAGGTGTGGATTATTGCCATTATCCAGATGGGATGGAGCAGAGGAGCTGGCAATTATTATAATTATTATTGATTTGTATTTAAAAAAAAAAACAACAGCTGGATCTTCAGGAAGAGGCAGCATAGATATTTTCCCACCTCAAAATCCAAAATGTCGCGCTTTAACATAAACCCACTTTTGCCTTGATGAGTTTACAGCAACTCCAAAGCTCCCAGCTGGTGCTGGAAACAGATCACTGGTGAGCTTAGATTCAAGTAGCAAAGACCAACAGGTCCTTAACTGAAGCAATTTGACCCCCAAAGCACCCCAATGTCTTATTTTCTAGACCAGCTCAATAAAAATACGCTGATAGTTATTATTTTTTTGTCCATCAAGCCTTGGGCAGAGAGCATCCTGTGGCTGAGCCGGTTGTTCCTCTCCCCATCAAGGTGCAGAGCAGCTCCCCCCTAATTTTCTGGGATTTCCCTGTGCTTTGGGCACTTGGCAGCCCCAGGAAATCTCTCCGGATTCCCAGCCCTACTCAGGCAGGTGAACTCACCCCTGATCCACTTCCCTGCCCTCACTCCCAGGCAGCCGGGAGGTGGCTCCTCCTCGGTTCACGGTGTTAAAAGTTATCCAAAATAAAGATACATTCTTTAGATCTGTTTTAAAAACCTCACCCTCTAGGGTTTTTGTTGGTTTTTTTTTTTTCCTTCTTTCTTTCCTTCTCCTCTCTCCAGTGGGAACATCAGAGCAGCTCTCCAGGATGTGAAAGTGGGATTTTTTTTTTACAGCCTGGAACCTGTGGGATCACTGCTTTTCCTCAGCGGTAGTGGGGAAGCGAAGGATTCCACACTTCTGGGTGGGGAATCCACCTGGCCACAGCAGGAGACCCAAAACACCGCCCCAGGAACAAACCCTGTGAACCAACCACCCCTGCCAGGAGGAACCTCTGGTTATTCCTGCCAGATCCCAGCCAAGTTCCCAAGGCTGCTGCTCACTGCTCCTCTCTCCTCGGTGGCTTAAAAAGCCGCCGCTCCCCTCCCCCCGAGTGTTATTTTTAACCTCGATGATTTCAGTGATCCCATTTACAGCCCCACAGCTGTAACAGGGCCGGGGGAGCAGCGACTCGGGTGCCAGGACAGGAATAGGTGGCTGGGATTAAGTCGGAAGAGATGGGGAATTTCTCAAACCGGGCCTTTTTCAAACCCAACCAGCCCTCCAAGGCAGCAGCTGGAGCCAAACCCCTGAGCCAGGATCAAATCCACGAGGAGATTTAGGTTTTTCAATATTTCTGTCACATGACACGAAGTCACTCGCGTCTGGTTGGGTTCCTGCAGGTCCCCAAAGTCACAAGATTCCCCATCATCCCCAGCCTTGGGCCCTTCCCAGGGAAGAACTCGCCCTCCTCTCTACCTGTGCCTCACATCCTGCAGGTTTTATTGCCTCCTTGCATTTATTACCTCGCTTTAAAGCAAGGTTTTAACCACTCCTTCATCACAGCAAGGCTTAGATCTGCTCGCATCTCAAAACTTAAAATCTCCCTCAAATGCATTCGTAAGCTCTCTGTGCGATCGTCTGATTTTCAGGAGGAAAAAAAAAAAACACAAACAGAAAAACAGAGCACAACCAAAAAGCAAACAGTTATCCCCTTACAATTATGTACCTATCTCAAATCGCAAGGAGAAAAAAAAAAAAAGAAAATAAATAAATAAATAAAATTTAATAAAATACGTGAACGCAAATTCGGGAAATCTTGGCAGAGCAGCCAATGAGAATGACTGGGAGAGACTTGAAGGATTTCGCAGAACTGGTTCCGGCTCTGAAGCACGAGCACGGCGAGGAGGATTTTTTTTTTTTTTTTTTTTTTTTCCCTCGCCTTGCAGAAAAACGCGGCGTTTCGGGTCCGCAAACCTTCCTCGCCGGCGCTCATCCCCAGCCTCTCTCCTCCCAGCTCTCCATGACACCGAGGCCTACCCCTCACCGAGCCGCACACCGGGGGGGACTTCTCCTTTCATCGCTTATTTGGCTTTTCCAGCAAAATCCCGATCCATCCCCACGCCCGCACGGAGCGCCAGGCAGCGCAGCACGGGGCGGAGGGAGCTCCCCGAGGGGCTGGGGGCACCGGGGATCCCGGCCGGGCACACCCCGGGGTTCCCGGCCGCTCCGGGCTCATCCCGCATCCCCGCCGGGGCCGGCCCTGCCCCGGGAGGAGCCGCCCGGGGGGACCCGCGGGGGCCGCAGCGGGGCTGGGCGGAGCCCCCCACCCCGAGCCGGGCCGGGTTTAGGGGGTCCCGGAGGTGTTTCGGTGGGTTTGGAAGGGGTTTGTGCATCCATCCTGGATGGAAACACGGGGAGGAGACGCGGGGATGGGGGGGAGCCCCGAGGGGCCTCCCTGCACCTGCCCGGGCGGGCCCTGGGGCTGAGCGCAGGGGGAGCGGGGGGATGGCAGCCAGGGGAGACCCTGAGGGCACGGCTGGGGAGGGGGCCGGGGTCCCTGAGGGCGAGGCGGGGAAACACCCTCGGGGGGTCGGGAGGGGATTGAGGGGTCCCCTCGGGGCCCCTCCGGGGGTCGCAGGGTGGCGGGACCCCCTTGGGGGCGGAGCGGGAGGAGGAGGATGAGGAAGGGGAGGAAGAAGCGTGTGTTGGAGGGCGGGGGGGGGAACCCTACCTGCACGGCGGCCTCTAGCTTGCCCTCGAAGGTGAAGTCGATGAGGTCCGGCTTGAGGCAGAGCCCGTAGTTGAGGGGGGACACGTCGGCGGGCAGCCGCTCGAACGGCCGCTTCTCCGGCATGGCGGGAGCGCGGGGGGTGCGGGGCTGCGCCCCCCCCGGCGGGGCGGCGGCGGCGGGGGGGGGGGGGGGACGGGGAAGGGGGGGGCGGGGGGGGGGGGGGGGCGCGGGAAGGGCGACGCGGCGGCTCCGCACGAGACGCGGCGAGAGGGAGCAGCGGCGGGAGCGGAGGATGAGGAGGAGGATGAGGAAGATGAGGAGGAGGAGGAGGAGGAGGGAGGGGCGGGGGCGCGCGCGCGCTCCCGGCTCGAGGCGGCCCCGGTGGGGGAGTGCGGGGAGAGGAGAGCGGAGAGGGAGGGAGGGAGGGAAGGGGGGGGGGAGGGAGAGAGGGAGGGAGGCACGCGGACGGCGCGTGCGCGTGCGCGCGGCGGCGCCACGCGGCCGCGCACGTAGCGCGCGCGGTGGGGGGGGGGGGGGAAGGGGGGGGGTGGAAAGAAGAGAGAGAGGCGGAGGGAGGAGTTGCGTAAGCGGCGGAGGGGAGTGCGCCTGCGCGAAGCCTCGCCCCGTGTGGGGACGCCCCCCTTCCCTGGGACACGCCCCCTCCCCGTTCTGAGGGAAAGGACACCCCCCGTAATGGGGATCCCGGTGAGTCTGTTAATGGGGATCCCGGTGAGCCCCGGTAGTGGGGATCGCCATCTGTCTGTTAATGGGGATCCCAGTGAGCCCTGGTAATGGGGGATCTCGGTGAGTCTGTCAATGGAGGATCCCAGTGAGCCCCGGTAATGGGGGATCTCGGTGAGCCCTAGTAATGGGGGATCTCGGTGAGCCCCGGTAATGGGGATCCCGATGAGTCTGTTAATGGGGATCCCGATGAGCCCCGGTAATGGGGGATCCCGGTGAGTCTGTTAATGGGGATCCCAGTGAGCCCCGGTAATGGGGGAATCCCAGTGAGACCCGGTAATGGGGGATCCCGGTGAGTCTGTTAATGGGGATCCCAGTGAGCCCTGGTAATGGGGGATCTCGGTGAGCCCTGGTAATGGGGGATCCCAGTGAGACCCAGTAATGGGGGTCCCCATCCGTCTGTTAATGGGGATCCCGATGAGCCCCGATAATGGGAGATCTCGGTGTGCCTGTTAATGGGGGATCTCGGTGAGCCCCGGTAATGGGGGATCCCCATCTGTCTGTTAATGGGGATCCCAGTGAGCCCCGGTAATAGGGATCCCGCTGTGTCCGGTCCAAGAGGGCCTGGCACAGTTCACCCCATTAACTGAGGCTCCCAGTGCTCCCGGTTTGGACGGATGATGGCACCCCGTTAACTGGGGACCCTCAGGTCACTTGGCCTGGGATGGGGATTGGCACAGTGCACCCAGTTAATGAGGGGCTCCTGGTTTTGGGGCGACACTGGCACAAGCATCCCATCAGTGGGGCCTCCCAGTACTCCCACTTCAGATGTCCCTTGGATCTCCCTCTTTATTCTCTGTATTTCAATTTTATTTCCCACTTTTCCCAGCAGATCCCAAACCAGTGCAAGTTGGGGGTTCTCCAGGGTTATCCCATCCAGCCCTCTGAGCACCCCTCAGCCCCAGGCAATGCCTGTCCCTCTTATCTGAAGGACACAGGTCCCTTTCTGCAGGGGTTCAGCCACTTCTGTGCCCTCCAGACCCAGATAAGGCAGTGGAGCTCAGGGTGTAACTATCGCCAACCTCCAGCACCGACAAATGGTGAAATCAGATAAAATCTCTTGAGTTTTGCCACATAAATGGGACGTGTGGAGCAGAGGGGTGTCCTGTCCACCAGGCTTGTCCAGGCAGCAGCGTGGGGTTGGTTTTCTCCCCACCCTGAGCCTACGACCACTTTCTCCCTCCTCCTCCTCTTCCTCTTCTTCCTCATGCTTGAAATGCAGCATCCAGGTAAATTCTGGGTGTTGCAGGACTTCCAGGATAACCCTCCCAGGAAAATCCTTTGTGGCCAGGCTCACATCCTATACATTTTTTTAAAAAATCTGAATTTCTTGGACAGGAAGACCCCAAGGTCCTGCAGCCCTTTGGGGCTCCCCCCAGCTCACTCCGGGGTCTCCTGGAAGATGCTCCATAGAGCTGGAAAAGCCTTGCACACAATGCAGGGAGCAGAATTCCAGGGAAATTCTGGAGTAGGTGCTGCGGGACAGCTGGTGGGGCGTGTGGCAATCACCGACAGCAAGATTAAAAATCCACAATAATGGCTTTTATATGGGAAAAAAACGAAGGGCGAAAATTTCCGACGGCTTTTCCTGCACCCCGCTTTTGGGGCAGCAGCCACAGCCCCAGCCACGGTCTGGAGTTTGGATGCAGGAACTCGTCTGCTGGCTCCATGGGGTGTTAAATATGGATTTAATTAATCTCAGCCCTCCCAAAAGGGCTGTGAAGGGTTTGGGGGTGCCACAATCCCCCTCATTTTAAGGAGGATCATTCTTAGCCTTCCACCACTGGGATTGGTCTTTTTTTCTTTAACCCCATTCCTTCCCCAACGAGATTTATTTTTGTTAAAAGTGGTACTTTGCTGTTTTGAAAAGATAAGTTAGTGCTGAGCCAGTGAGCAGGGATTTGAGGAGGGGAGTTGGATTCGAGGAGGGAATGGGGAATTTCAGGAAAGAAAAAGGATTTGAGGATGGAAAAGGGATTTGAGGAGGGGAGTAGAGATTCAAAGCGGGGGAGAGCACGGGTTTGGGGGAAGGAACAGGAATTCAAGAGAGGGAGATGGGATTTGAGGAGGGGAATAGGATTCGAGGTGGAGAGAAGGGGTTCGAGGGTGGGGACTGGGATTTCAGGGAGGGAGCAGGGATTCGCTGAGACCCGGAGGAGCCGGCGGCACGAACTGGGGCAGGGAGAAAGTACAGACAGCTCTCAGCACATCGTTACAAAAACCCAGCGCTGCCGAGCCCGGGTTCATCCGGGGCTGCCGCGGGGCCGCATTGTGCTGCAGAGCCCCGGGGAGGGAAAGGGAGACAAGGGAACAGCTGGAAACAGCTGGAAACAGCTGGAGCCGCGCGGGGGGTTCAGGCAGCTGCCGCCCTGCTCCGTCCTGCCAGCTCCCAGCACCTCGGAGGGGTGCGGAGCCCCGCGGGACACGGGGACACACGCGGGGACACACGCGGGGACACGGGCAGGCTGCAGGACGGGGGGACACCGGCGCTGGGACCTGGTCCCGGGAGCGTTTCGGGATTTTATGGAATCCCCGGCAGGGTGCTGGGCAGAGAGTCCCCTCTGCCCCGCAGCGAGGGAAGGGCTGGAGCCCGCGGTTTGGCGAGGAGGCTCCGTGTGGGATTTGCAGCCGGGTTTGGATGGAGTTGGGCTGAGCCCGGCCGTGCCACGCTGGGGACACCCCGAGGCCACGGCGGCGGGACGGCAGGAGAAACCCGGCTGTGCCACAGCAGTGCTGGGGGACTTTGCCAGGGCAAAAGTCCCGTCCTCTGCCGCCTTGGCTCGGTGCTGGCACCGCGTGTGGCCGCGGGTGACTGTCCCTGGCAGAGGCACGGGAAGGTCAGGGGCAGGATCAAACTATTCCTGGAGCAGAGCTGTTGGGCTCCGCGGGAGGGAAGCGGAGGGGATTGTCTCCTCTGAGCTTTAATTCCCACCCCGGATGGCCGCGGGGTCACCGGGTGACCTCCTGGCCCGCGAAGTTGGGGTCGCGGTGGCCACGGGGCTTGTGCTTGGCGAAGTGCTCCCGGAGCTTTCCACGGGCGCTGCTCCGCACGGGAGATGCTGGGAGGTGACAGATGCTGCTGTCAGCAAGAATCCAGGGAGGGGAAACAAAATAATAAAATAAAAGAAGAGAGAAAGAGAGAGGCTCTACGGAGAAAGCCGGGGGAAGCCGCCTCCTCCGCCGTGTCCCGACCAAACCGGGCTCTCCTGTAATGCCAGACCGAGGAGGGCCCGGGGACAAACGGACGGGGTGGAAGCCAGGAGCTGTAATTAACCCAGAGCCTCTGCAGCCACCAACCGCTGTCGGTGCTCCCTTCTAATTAGGAAAAACAAGGGAAAAAAAAAAAATTAAAATTCCCAAGAGAGGCTTTTCATTTCTTCTCTCTCTCTCTCTCTCTCTCTCCGCCGGAGTTTTCGCCGTTGCTGCCGGGAGCGGGAGCAGCCGGAGGGCACCGGCTAATCCTGCCTCGCAGGTCTGGGCCGCCGGCTTAGGGCTGGAATCTCTGGTATTCGGGAGCACGGGGACAACAGCGAGCAGCTCTCGGGGCCTCTTGCTCCGCGGGTCATTCCCGGGGGGTTGGGAGGCGTTTTTCCTCTGGCTTTTCCCCTCTCCGTGTGTGCGTGCGGCTCTGCCCGTCCCCTCCCGCCTCGCCGCCGGGAACCTGGGACAAGTTGCACAAGGATGGAGGCAAATGTGGCCAAGCCCCTGCCTGGAGCTGGCGAGGACAGTTTGGGGCGGGTGCTGAGCCCCGATCCCTGCCCTGATCCCGCTCTCCCACGGGACAAATCCCCGCGGGGTGGTTTTGCAAGGCACGGGTGGGCCGGGGACATCATCCAGCGGCATCTCCACGGCCCCAATCCCAAATTGCCTCAGGGATGCCCCCGGGCCGAGCCCCCCAGGAGCCCCCCGCGGGCACCGACGTGGCTCCAGAGGGGTTCCAGAGCCTCCCAGCGCTGCCCACGGAGCCGAAACCGGCCGGGATGACATCCCAGGGCAGCCGGGAGAGCCAGCCGGGCTGGGAAAATCCAGCCCCACGAGTCCGGAGCCGTGGGAAAGCGGCGGAGCCGTGGGGCTCTGGGGCCGCTGACTCAACCCCGGCCGCTCCAGGACTGTCTCCACAACCCCGGGGCTTCATCCCGCTTTTCCAGAGGGCTCCAATTTTCCCACCGGGGGTGCTGCGGGAAGCGCTCTCTTGTTATTTTTTGCGCCCTTCCCAGTGAGCATCACGCCGGGTTTCGGGAGGTGCTGGCGGGCCAGGGGTGTCCGGCTCCCCCCGCGCCCCCCGGGCCAGCCCCGCACGGCCGCTCCCGGCTCGTCCCCGCTGCCGCTGGCTCCGATAAGAGCGCGGGCCGGGATCAACGGTCTCGGGCACAGCGGAGCCGTCACTACACATTAACCAGCTGTCCGATGGAGCAACGCGTCCCCGGAGCCAAGATCAACAGTCCCCAAAGCGAAGTGGGAGCGGGGCCAGGAGGCAGCGAGCGCGGCCGGAGCCTCCCGGCGAGACCCCCCCGCTCCCGAGGGCCCCCCCGGGCTTCGCACCCCCGGGCTCAGCGGGCGTGGGCGGGTGATGAGCATCCCCAGGGCGTCCCTGCGGCTCCCCGGGATGGGGTTTCGAGGGAAGAGGGCTTGGGATGGGCTGGTTTGTGTTTTAGGGCGGGGGTGCTGAATCCCGGATCGTCCCCGGGATATTTGGAGCCCCCCCTCTCGCTCCGCTGGCAGCATTCCGGGGCTGTCCTGGGGACATCCGGGGGGACCCCTGCCCTCGACCCCCCCCATCCACCACCAGTGCCAGGGGCTGCTGCGATGCAAAATCCCAAAAGCATCTGACAAAACCCGAGGAAACCAGGGGGGGAACGGGGGTGGGGGTCTGCGGGTCCGGGGGAGCTCTGGAAATCCGGGGGGGGTTGTCCTGCGTGTTCGGAGGGAGGGGGGTTTGCGGATCTGGGGGGGCTCTGCATGGCCGGAGGAGCCCTGTGGGTCTGGGGGGACAAATCTGGAGGTCCGGGTGGGGGGTCTGCCTGTCCGGAAGGGCCCTGCGGGATTGAGCGGGGGTCTCTGCAGATCCGGGGGGGCGCTGCGGGTCTGGGGGGGGGCTCAGCATCCCCAGCATGGGGCAGGGTGGGGGTCCCGGCCCTGTCGTGCGTGTGACCCGTGTTTGGGATTTGGGGGGGGGGGGTAACATCCCCCCACTGCACCACACACAGGGGTCCCCCCTCCGCGCGCTCAGAGGGGAGGGGGGAGGTGGGCGGAGCCTCCCGCTCTGGCCCCGCCCCTCCGGGGCTCCGCAGCCGATGGAATTTTCCACTCGCGGGCGCGGCGCGGGTTCCCGCCGGCCACGCCCCTTCCCGCGCGCCCCCGCGCGCCCCCGCCCGCGCCCCCCCATGGGTCCGCGCGCGCGGCCCCGCCTCTCCCTTCCCGTCATCCCCGACGGCGGCGGAGAAAAGATGGCGGCCGCCATGGCGGCGGGGCTGGGCCGCACGGCGCCGCGGCTCTGCTGGAAGGTGGGGACGTGGGATGAGCGGTGTGGGCGGGGGAGAGCGCGGAGGGTTGCGGGGCGTGAGGGCAAATAAATAAAGGCGCTCTTGCCTCCCCTCAGGCCGCGGAGTCCCTGCTCCGTCCAGGGGCGTCCTGTGTGGTTGTGCCGGTGAGGAGCAGGAGGAAGTGTCCGCGGGTGCCCGAGTGGGCCCGGGAGCTGAGCCCTGAGGAGAAGGAGAGGCGCCTCAAGTGCTCGGAGCCGGTCTTCCCTGACGAGCGCATAGAGCGCACCTTCTTCTTGGCGTGCACGGGTACGGCAGGAACGGGGGAGGCAGCCTGAGAGAGTGAATGAGGCGAAATCAGGCTGAATTCCTGCCCTTCTGGCCAGGGGGAAAGGCTTCCCTGCTTGGTCTCCAAAGCTGTTGGTGCTTTTTTTGCTATGAATTTTGGAATTCCAGAGTGGTTTGGGTTGGGAAAGCTCCTCTGGTGCCACCCCTGCCAGGGCAGGGACAGCTCCCACTGTCCCTGGGTGCTCCATCCTGCCCTGGGACACTTCCAGGCATCCCTGGGCAGCCACAGCCCCTCTGGGAATTCCCTCCCAGCCCCTCCCCGCACTCTCAGGGAGGAATTCCTTCCCAAAATCCCCCTTAAATTTCATTTTGAAAGCCATTTTCCCCCTCTTTCCTGGGCTGTGAGGGCAGAGCCGAGAGCAGCGCGAGCTCAGCCCGGGAATTCTCTGCCTGCTCCCGTTTCCCCTCTGCATTCCCTGCACCCTGAGCTGCTTTTCCCTATCGCAGCTGAAATCGTGGATCCCTACGTCCCTCCCGAGGGCGATGCCCGCCTCACCTCGCTCTCCAAGGACGGGGTGAAGCAGCAGGTGCAGAAGCTGAGGCAGACAGCGGCCTCCCAGCTGGCGTACGTACCCTCTCGTTAGCTAGTTAGCTTAATTAACCTGCTGCAGCAGCTCTGCTCTGCCTGTCCTGGGTCTGGCACTGGGGGATATTCCTTTCCCAATTCCCTCCAGGCCACCTGGGACGCCCCAGATCCCCTCAAAACTCCTCCAAACCCCCCAAGACCCCCTCAAAACCGCCCCCCAGGTCACCTCCAGGCCACTCAGGACCCCCCAAACCCCCCCACATCCCCTCAAGTGTCCCCTCAATCCCCACCAAACCCCCTCTGTGAGCGGGCTGAGGCGTCTCTGGATGATTTGAAGGATTAAGGGATTGTTTCCTCCCTGCTTCTCCCGATGTTGTTGTTGTTCCCTTTCCCCAGGAGTTCCCACCTCTCCTGCTGGGAATGGCCACACTGTGCCACTCTTTAATTTTCCTCAATTAAGTGTCCTTAATCTTCCTTAAATTTCCTTAATAAATCCTTAAGTTTCCCTAATTTTTTTTATTTTATTTTCCCTTTTCCCAGCCTTCGGAAGATCAAGGATCACGACCCGGATTTCAGCACCAAAACCTTCCCTGAGAAAGCTCAGGAGATATTTATCGAGGCCCACAACTCCCTGGCAAAGTGAGGCCCTTCCCTGACCCCTGGGGAGCTGGAATTTGTGTGGGGGAAAAAGGAGAAATGTGAGGGGGGAAAAAAAGGGAATTTGTGGGGTGGGAAAAGTGGGAATTTTTGAGGGAAAAGCAGGAATTTTTGAGGGAAAAGCTGGAATTTTTTGGGAACCTCTCTTCCTGTGCTGAGGTGACCGGGCTGTTTCCTTTGCAGCTTTAACAAGCAGAAGCTTCACTCCCTGGTGACCGAGCGCTGCTACCCCGTGAGTGCCTGGAATTCATTTAAAACTCTCCAAATTTCATTCTCTGCCTCATTTTTAATAGAATTTCCCCTTTTTTTTTAAAGGCTTTCTAAACCTGGCGATGCCTTATTTTTTTTTTTTTTCTGGGTACAGCAAAGAGCTGGGAAGGAAAAACCCAAAACTAACCAACAACCAATGAAGTGTCTGTGGTGCTTTCTCATCGCCCAAACCGAGCCGGGGCCGATTTTTTAAAAAAAAAAAAAAATTAAAAAAACGAATATTTTACTTGATGAAACCATGAATTATTTGAAGGAATCTCAAGCCTGGTTTCCCCTGGCAGGACATGGTGCGTGGGAACAGGTACAGAACCATCCGCTGGAGGTTCCTGGAGTCCCTGGAGCCCCCCAGGGTGGTGCACGTGCGCTGTGACAGCATCATGAACCGGGGCAACCTCTACGGGCAGGTGACAGTGAGGATGCACAGCCGCCAGGTGAGCCTGGCACGGCATCCTGGGCTGCCTTCGGAGGGAAGGGACCCCTTCTCCCCCTCAGATTCCCCCTTTTCCCCCACAAATCCCTGCTAAATGGGACTAATCCCGCTTAATCCCATGGGCAGGGACGTCTCCCGCTGTCCGATGTTGTTCCAGCCTGGCCAGGGGTTCTTCCAGGGATGGAGCAGTTTCCTTTGGGAATTGCTTCCAGCCTCTCCTCGCTCTCACAGGGAGGAATTTCTTCCCAAAATCCCATCTGAATTTCAGTTTGCAGCCATTTCTCCCTGTCTGTCCTTCCCTCTCAGCTCCTGGAAGCTCTCAGCTCCTGGAAGGTCACACTTGGGTCACCCTGGAGCTCTCATTCTCCAGGTGGATCAATCCCTGTTTTCCCAGCCTTTCCTCCTAGGGAAAATCCATCCCTCCATCTTCCCTCACTAACCCCAACCTGCCGCCAGCCCAGCCTGGAGAATTCCATCCTTTTTTGGGTTGGAAAACCCTTAAATCCCATCCCGTGGGCAGAGACACCTCCCACTATCCCAGATCACTCCAAAACCCCATCCATCCTGGGATTTTTTATGTTCGTTTTTTGGATCTTTTCCCAGATTTTGGCCATCTATGACCGCTTTGGGCGGCTGATGTACGGAGGGGAGG